>NC_137174.1:17055200-17232700 GCF_951804945.1 Podarcis cretensis
CAACTTCACTAGATCTCTGTTTGTTCTGACAACAGTAAGTAGTCCCAGAACTTGTTCTTTCCCTTTTCTTGAATGGACACATTCCAGTTCCACCAAGATTTCAGGAGATTAATCTTATTTTTTGCTTCTGGTACTTGCTTTCATTTTTGTTTTTTTTAAACCAGGAAATTACAAGGCTTGGCAGCATCACAACTTAAAAGCAGTGGTGATGACAAGCCTCGGAAACTACATACCCCAGTTCTTCTACAGCACAGATTACAATCCAAGATAGAAAAGAGCTATGGCGCTTTGGGACTGAATCAGTTGCTTTCCCCTCCTCCCACTATCCATGGTTGCCATTTCTGACATTGGCAGTCTAATATCACTAAGCCTGGACTGGCACCACCCAGGCTCCTATCTCAAATTACCGTCTGCATCTCAGCTATGACTGTTGTATTCCAACAACCAATAACAGTTCCCTGCTTTAGCCACTTCAGGACATGTAGACAGGTGCTGGCAGCCTATAGGTAGCAATTTTCAAGTATACGTAGTACTCTCAGGAAAGCAGAACTTTCCACCCAAGCATTCTAATCTACAGCATTGCTCAATAATCGTTGCTCCCAATCCAAAGCCAAGTCTCGAGGGATGAGTTGATTCCCCCAAGGCTATCTTTACCTTTTTAATTTTTTAAAAGGTTTTAAGTATTTTATTCTGTAAACAGCTTTGGGAACTTAGTCGAAAGCTGGAGTGTGAGAAGTTGGACTGTAAATGATTTAAATGAAATACTGATAAGCTCATCAATTTAATGCCGGTTGTTTGGCCCTATGTCACTTCCATGTCCCAGGGTACACCCAGGCCCATTTGAACTGGCATGACACATCTTTTGATGAGGAAGTGGATGCATACCTGCAACCATGGCAATTGGTTCCTGCATACAGTTCGTTGCATGTGATCAGAGCTAGGCTTGTCTAAAGACACAGCAGAATAAGGTGGCAGAGTAGACTCCATCCCTTTAGACTGCAGGTGGAGAACCTTGATCTTCCCCACATTAAAAAACTGAATGTAAATAAGAAAACCCTATTACAGCAAAGAGAAGATTGTAGCCCAACTTGTTTACTATAACTGAAAAGCAGAATATAAATATTGGTAATAAATACATAAATATTGTGCAGATCTTTCTACCTGCAGGGAGCTTTTCACATAGAGAGGCATTGGAAATGAGCCAACTCACCCCACGCCTGCAATCAGAAGTGGAACATTCCATGCTACCACCTCCGAACTCTACCATCTCATTCTGCTAGATGTGTAAACAACAAGGTCCTTGTGTGTACAAGCTCTGGTCTTTTATGAGGAAGAGCATTGACTACCTGGCCAGGTTTCTGAGGAAACAAATACCCGTTAGTCATTTTGTGGCATCTGTAGTCCTGTTGAGTTGTAGGTAGTGCTTGGGAAAACTGGATGACCATATTGCAGCAGCAGCAGCAGCAGCAGCAGCAGCAGCAGCAGCGAGATTAAGAGATAAAAGTCAGAATTCTAAGATTCTCAGAGGATGCATACTTTCTCTTGCACAAGCTTCCATCTTTCATAGTTGCAGAGAAATAAACTAAAAAAATATGTCAAAAATATTTAGAATCTAAAGAAAACCTCTGTAGGGACTTCCTGATATAACAAAGCTATCATTCATTGGGGCCTCCAGTTCTTGCATCCCTGGTTATAAACTTACACTCAAAGTATGGAGAGTTATTTGAAAATTTTCCAGTTGAGGCTTTTCCCCCTTTACAAAATTTAGTTTATGGCTCCAATAGATAGGGATGGATTAATTTTGAGGGTAGGAAAGAAAGTTCTTCAGAGAACAATAGCATAGAAAGAGGCATATGAAATTTGGGGAAAACATAGCAAGTGCCTCAAGTCTGACAACTGCTTTTACTTCCCATTTGAAATTAATGTTCATTGTATAAAAATGCTAAAGCGAATAAATCCTTAAGGGCTGGCCTGACATTTTAAAGCTCTTATTTGCTTGAATTCACAGCACTGAAGATGGGGATTTACTGACACTCAAGCAACGGTAGGATGTGATGTGCTTAGGATCACAATCTTATTCCTTGCATGTACAGGGCTGAGCTTTCTTCTAGATGGAAAATTATATAGCTTATTTAGTTCACTCTAAAAACAATAATGGGACCTATTCAGATTTTATCTCTAATTTTACTTGGTTGTTGAGCAGTATTAATAATCCTGTCATAAACTGCACTAAAGAGGTGCTCACAGAGTTTCCTAGGATTTAGTATAGGATAAATATTCCTCGGGAAGAGTAGGACATGCATGTTGCTTTCCTCTGGGTTTAGTTGGATGTATCTGGAGTGTGGCACTGCTCACTATATATCTAGCAGATTTGGCAAAAGCATTAAGGAGCTGAGTATTTCAAAGTGGTGTTATAGAAAGTTGCTGTGGTTCTGAACAGGTATAATCATGGAGAAGATACATCATACTTAGCACATTACTAATTTTTGCAATGAAATGATGCAAACTAGTTCATAACCTTAATAAGTACATTGCATTCTACAGTAATCATGCAGAAATAATAGCATATCCCAATTAATGATGACAAAAACTTTCCACAATCTATTGTCTGTGTCCTGACTTTGTCCTCTCTCTACCTGAATCCATGCAAATCTGTATCATCACAAGCATTTCAGTATAACAAACTGAGGCATGTAAATTAAATCTGTTTGAATGAACTGTAGGTATTGTTTATACATACTCTAGCCATTGTTAAGGTTTTTCAAGAAGGACCATCATTAAAGTCCTTATCGTTTGGGGATCAGTTCTCCTGCATTTGCAGAATATTTTGAGTTTGAAACACACTAGTATTGTTTTCTAAGAAAAACTTGTACCCACACATAGAAGTCTTCTGCTGTCATATTACATGCTCCTTCCAAAGACAGTTAACAATCATGTGCCACCTTAACAACCAGCAGATTTTGTTGAGGGATAAACTTTTATAGATCAAATTCAAGTATCTTTCTTTTGTTTGCTATTGGTTGTCTACCAGTTTTTGTTATTCTGAAAGTATCTCAAGTTTGTGTCCTCACCAGCTTTCACCTCTGACTTGTTATTCTCAGCATTTTTAATAACTAGATTAAAAGTGTGTGATCTGGAAACTGCCTTTCTTGCTAGTGTCACACCACCATTCTGCCAGACTTAATATCAGACTTGGTCTCTAATCAGACCTTTGTCTTTGTTTCGGGACATATGATGGGACAGTGATCAAGCATATCAGACAGTGAAGGAGAAACTCTTGCTGCATGTGTGCACATACACTTTCCATCATCACTCTCATGGTTGGAATACATGTAACATAGCTCTCCAAGGGGAAAGGTAATGCTAGGATTGGAAAGGACATGGGACACCACTCTTGATTTTCCTTGATGACATTCACCTCTCAGACCAAATATATTTGATCCAGATACTGCAATTTTTCCTTATCAAAGCCCTGCATCTGGCTGAGATGATTTGCAGAAATGGGACTATATTGAAAGCCATGAATAACAACAACAATCTTTATTACGGTCCAGAGACCCAACAAAACATTACAAATCGATACACAGTTCATACAGCCTACCTCCAGGTTAATTAAGCATTTTGTTTAGAATATAGGGCTCATTTGTTCTTGCAACCACCGATAAAAACTTTGCCACTGCCAACGTTCTAGCTTTTGTCCGGTCTTCCAGTAGGAACCTGACATAGTGAGCCTCTGATTTTCCCGGGAAAGGCACCAGCAAGGGTAGTATCAGTTCAGCCCTGGCCTGCTCATACTTCACACAATGCAACAAAATATGATTTATGGAATCGATGTCTTGAGCACATGAGCAAAGTCTGTCCTGGTAGGGAACTCCTCTCAACCTACCATCCAGCACTGCAGAGGGGAAGACATTTAGTCTGGCTTTAGTGAAAAGCCTTCGATAGGTACTGTCAGGTTTTTGATGTAAGATGTTAACTCAAAGACATACCCATATTGAACTCCTGCTGCCAGCGGACTACAGACTGCGTGTGATCGAGATCGCAAGTCACTGTGTGCATTGTCCCATAATCTTTGCTTTAAAACCTTTTGGGCGCCTTCATAACCCAGGTAATACAGTTGGGGGGGGGGAGAGACAGACCAATAGAGGTGGCTTTTTTAGCCATGGTTTTCTGCCATTTGCTGACAAATTCCTCATTGGTCAAATGTTGGTACAGACCCTTCCCTAAATTAAACACTGAAATCCTGAGCCAATGTTTTAGGGTAGCCCACCACACTCTAGCTGAAATTGGACATTCACCAGCTTCCAACAGAAGTACGGAGTTGGGGACGCAGTTAGGTACCTGCAGCAGAGATCGTATAAATTTTCCTGAAAGCCATCTAGCTTTGGCAGGTCCCCATTATGCCAGTCATTTGCTGCATACAGGAGTTGGGAAACGGGCTTTGCGTTGAAAACCCTTAAGGCTGCTGGAACATATTTGCCGCCCTATATAACAATGTAAAGAGAGACTTGAAATGAAATTGCAAGGGAACAAGCTGGACAGTTAGATGGGGCCTGATGAGGTACACAAGTAAGATGTTCCTCACTTGTGTTGCACGCTACAGCAGCAGGAGCTCAGTTAGTAATATTGATTGAATAGCAATATTGGTCGTATAGCAATATTGGTTGAATAGCAATATTGGGTATAGCCACTTCTCATGGCTATACCCCATGCTAACAGTGTACCTACAGGACCGCCTCTCCTGGTTTGCCCATGGAGGACCTTGATGTCCACAAATAACAACACTTTGGAGGTCCCAAGCCGCAAAGTGGTTAGATTGGTCTCAACTAGGACCAGGGCCTTTTCAGTACTGGCCCCGACTTGGTGGAACGCTCTGTCACAAGAGACCAGGGCCCTGCGGGACTTGACATCTTTCCAGAAGGCCTGCAAAACAGAGCTGTTCCTCCTGGCCTTTGGTTTGGACTCAGTCTGACCCTTATGTTTCCCTCCCCTTATGGCTTTGATTTATGGGCTACTATTAAAATGAGGCTGCATTTTAAATTGTATTTTAACCCATATTTTAATAAACTGTTTTTGTTTGTTTGTTTGTTTGTTTGTTTGTCTCTCTCCCCCCCCCATTATGTTTTATTGTATTTTTATTGGTGTTAGCCGCCCTGAGCCCGGCTCTGGCCGGGGAGGGCGGGGTATAAATAAATTATTATTATTATTATTATTATTATTATTATTATTATTATTACAACCTTAGGATCTGGCTTTGTTGGCCTGAATGCTTTCCATGTGATGCCCCCCCCCCATTTCATATATCAAGGCAGTCTGAGATGAAGTCATGGATTGTATCAAATAGCAAACGACAGTCTGCTTCAGATGTGATTTTGAAGGAAAGATAGGCCGTATTATTTTTTTAACAGAAGTTGGTATTATAGAGCCATCTTTGCTCATTATGATCTGTACACTTCCCCGCCTCCAGCTCCAGTTATAACTGTTTCATCATTGTTTTTGAAGTGACTGGGAACTATTTAATAATCCTCAGTTAGGAGACTGTACAGGTTTATACAAGGGCCAAGGTCATACACATCTCTAGCAGATGGGAACCCTGCTGGTCAGATGACAATCAGGTGGGAAAGATCCACACAACTTGACAAAGCCATGTGGACAAAGAATGGGATTGCACCACTGGAAGTAGCTCCCATATCACTGTGTGAATACTGTCTGAAGCTACATTCAGACCAAACCATATTTAGTACAGTAAACATATAGTTTAGCATGACAAGAATGAGTTGCAATGAGTGCTTTTGCTTTTGCTTTCCATTAATTACAATTTAATATGTGATCTGAAATTGTGCTTAATGCTCATTATGGTTAACCCATGGTTTGAAATTGTCTTGCTTCAAATAAACCATAGTTAAGGCTGATCACAATGTGTTTTGTTCAGCTATCGCAGCATTCTGGGGTTATTCTAAGCCAGAAGCAAAAGCTTCCAGACTTGTGGTTATGCCAGAGGAGAAGAGGGAGGTGCACAAGCCTGATGCTTGTTCTATCTCATTCTCATCATGCTAAGCTATGGTTTAGCATGATGTCTGAACATAGCCTGTGTTTAATCCTGAGGGCACATAAAATACAGCAAAACTTACCAAGGCAACAGCAACAAAAAAGAGTCAAGACTTCTTGCTGCAAAAGTTTGCTGAAGTTTGTCTTGGAACTGAAAGTATAAACAGTGCACACACTTAAACACTTTGCAAAATATATGTGTATTAACTAATGTCTGACAGTGAAAATGAGTGATAAACTTTTACAATCCTTATCCCACCCAAACACTAAGATCGAAAGCAACAAACTTTAATACTAGGCATTTTATAGTTGGGTAGTTAAAATGGTTTAGAACTGTTACCTTACCAAAATTGGTGAGATGGTATGAAGTATTTAAGGAATGTAATGTTCCCAAGCAAAGCGGGTGGCTGATCTTTGTGTCTCTGGTGGCTTTATCTTCTTTTCAAATAATGTTCCTCTGCAGGAATTAAGTAAACATCAACTCCTACCTTCTTTTAAATCTTGTTGTCTTTGCTAGATGCTTACAGTTTTGTTTGCATTATTTAGTTCTTTGGACTGGTGGAGTTGGAGCGGGTTTATTTCCTAGCACTTCAGTTGAATTACTTTGTGTCTGTCTCACTTCTATCTAGCTGGCTTTCCTTCAGGCCTTCTTAGAGAAGAACTGCATGCTCCTTGTCAAATCTGAGATCCTGTAAAAGATGCTTTCACAAAGAGGACTAGTGCTGTCATTTATTCACAGCATTTAAAAAATAAATTTACTAATTATATTTGCATTCCTTTAAGGGAGGATTATATATTTTCTTTAGTAAGTCACAGGACCAGATGTGCCCTAGTGTCACCTTCATCTGGTTCACCAGCTATGGCTGTTCCTGGACAAGTATAGCCTGACCACTGTAATCCATGCATTGGTAACCTCAAGGCTAGATTATTGTAATGCACTCAGATTGCTGATGGGAGCTTCTGGTCAAGAACATGTGACACCATTGCTACAGAGCCAGGTTCAAGCCTCATTAAAATACCCGCCCCCCAATTTTCCTCCAAGTACCTTTTTTCTCATTTTAAAAATGAGAAAGAAATGGGAAATCAGGAGAGCAAAGAACAAATGAATTAAATGCTTTTAAGTGTTTTTTTTTCTCTAATGTAACATAGACTAGAGCAGCCTTTCTCAACCTGTGGGTCCCCATATGTTGTTGAACTACAACTCCCATCACCCCTAGCTAGCAAGGCCAGAGCTCAGGGATGATGGGAGTTGTAGTCCAACAACATCTGGGGACCCACAGGCTGAGAACCGCTGATCTAGAGCATTCATATAGTCTAGAAAATTCAAATATATACAGCACTCAAATCCAATATTCATTTCTGCACCTAGAGGGGTGCTGCCATCTTTATGAGTGGCGTATACAGGGCTTCTGTTGCTTATGAATTACTGCTTTCTTTTTCTAGTGACCTTGGAGATAGCAGAATGAAGTATCCTGATTCTGCTGTCTTTATGCCTCCCTCCCTTTGTGGTCAACCTTTCCCTCATTGACTATGACACAGCCTGCTGCAGACTGAGAAGCAAGCAACTTATTGCTCTGCCTTGCTGGAGGATAAAAAGGTCAGAAGGAGGTGGGATAGATACCTCAAAAATATATTGTAGATGCAGGAGTATCCTAGTGTTGCAAATGGTTCAACAGTTTCAGTTTGCATGACTGAATGATGGTGAGCACAAGTTCTTTAAAGATGGATTGGCCTGCAGTTTGAACTCTGACAAGAAACACGTGGATAGTCACTATGAGGTGAGAGGGAAATAATTATGCTGTGGTTGCAGAAGGTGGGAATGCCATATCTGGTCATGTAAATTCACCTGAACTGCATGAACAACAATAACAAAATTGAAGCAGCTAGTTCCTAGTGTTCATCAAGGTCTTTCTGTGTATGCCACTAAGGTTAGGAGTAGGCCTCACAAGGGAAGCACATGGTTCTCATCATGCTAAAGTGAGGGAGGGTATTTGTAGGAGGTCATTTGGTGGGAGGCACTGATAAAACATTTCTCCCTCTGTCAATTCTTCCATGCAGTGCATACCTGCATGTTTGTTTTACTTTCTTCCCCGACCCCTGCTGTGCCAGAAGACTAGCAAAAGCCCACTTGCAAGGAAAAATAATCAGGGAGGGGGGTTAACTGCTTCCCTGCTTGATGAATATCTCCTGCAAATACATTCAAATTAACTGGTAAATAGCATATTTAGAAAATGTGTGCTTTCCTGTGTAGCATGTGGATAACCCTTAGACCAAACAAATTAAAGCATAAGCAGGCCCATGTTTAAGCTATGTTATAAGACAGGAATGGAAAACATCTGGCCATTGAGATGTTGCTGGACTATATCTTCCATAAAAAGGTAAAGGGACCCCTGACCATTAGGTCCAGCCGCGGACGACTTTGGGATTGCGGTGCTCATCTCGCTTTACTGGCAGAGGAAGCCGGCATACAGCTTCCGGGTCATGTGGCCAGCATGACTAAGCTGCTTCTGGCGAACCAGAGCAGCTCCTGGAAATGCCATTTACCTTCCCGCTGGAGTGGTACCTATTTATGTACTTGGTGCTTTCGAACTGCTAGGTGGGCAAGAGCTGGGACCGAGCTCACCCCGTCGTGGGGATTCGAACCGCCAACCTTCTGATTGGCAAGCCCTAGTCTCTGAGGTTTAACTCACAGTGCCACCTGCATCCTACAGTGCCACCTGCGTCCTCCATAATTCCTGACAATTGGCCATACCAGCTGGGGCTGATGGGAGTTGTAGTTCAATAACATCTGGAGGGCCACAGGTTAGCCACCCCTGCCCTAAGGAAGCCAAAATCAGTTCATAGGCTTGTCCCATTGCATTTCAACACTGACAACTATGCTCTGTGTGGTACTGCATGTAAATATCTGAACTGAACCGCCTTGAGGCAGGTTGTCAAAACCATCTGCATACATATTACTGGCATTTATTTCCTTTATCAGCTAAATTACAGAGGACAAGCTTATGCCTTTTATAATAACCAAACTACCCATCTCAACACTTGAAATTGACAGGATTTCTTCATGGTTCTGTGAGGGACACTGGGGGCTCCAATCAACCTCCTTTGACGTACCCTGTTCGATCTTAAACCAAATGCTTGAGAGTTAGGGCTAGTTCAGAGTGCACACATAACAGTACTGGTTTATTAGACCCAAAACAAGTGTGTGCTCTTGCATATACCCTCATTCAGCTCTTCCTTTGTTTGCTTATATGACAGAACTGTTGCCTTCCATAGTCTGTTAAACAATTGTTTCCAATTGGATGCAAACCAAGAAACAGTGGTTTCATCACAGACTACAAACACATTTATCCAGGGATAAATTTGCACTGGAATTTGCAAATAGCAAATTCCTCAAGCATCCTTATTTACAAGTAGACATTCATAAGATATCTAAAATTTAATCAGTAACAGTGACCATACACTGGAATTAAGGTTTTATCAAAGCATTTGTTTATGGTTTTTTATTATTAAACTAAACTTCTGTTCTCCTTGCAAATCAAGTGCCAAGAAATACATAGAGATACATGTTTCCCAACAAGAAGCTGTTTGTTACAGAGTGCGATCGTAAGGGTCAATTGCAAAATCACTTCATTTGCTTTTTATATACTGGAAAAGCTGTATAGTTGTTTTGAAAATATTCGAACAGTCCTTTACTGGTATATCTAGAATTATGTCCACAAAGTCTTGTGTAAGTGCCTTTTCTGCTGTTTCTCAAAGCAGAAATGCTGTGGTCTGGCTTTCTGTTTTTGCATACTGTTGGCATGGTTTTCAGATTGCTTGTGTGGGAACCCCTTGTGTGATCTAGTGCTTTTGCTGGTATAGCTACTTAGGAAAAACAGCCTGATTGGTGGGAATCATTAATTTAGATGCAAAGAATGAGTTATTTCATGCTTTTTCTCTCTCATGGGCAGAGGAAGTAGAGTTACAGCAAATAAACTATCTCCTATTTGTGTAGTGTTATGGTTGTCAGCTGTCTATTGCCAAAGAACCACAACAGAGCTAAATGTTTGTGACATCTTGCCCAGTCAAGGTATAGCAAAAAAACAAAAAAACAAAACTGCAATGGAACTCACTTTGTGACAACCTGTGCTCGTATACATTAGCTTATCCAATCACTTTTCCCCTGTGCTTGGTGAAATTTGTTAAATTAATTCAGCTGCAATTAGCAGATTTATGGGAAAGTACCCTGTTATCCTTTAATTGAAGAGCATAAAAACTACAGAACTGAGTCTGCTGGTTCTATTTGTGTAATAGGCAATCTATCTACGACAAGGTTTGATCGATGGAGTCGTATGATGCCCTTGCCTTGTTTTATATAGGCTGTCAGCTCTTAACTGGGACTGAAGTATCTGGGTAACAAAAATTGATATAATGACTTAATGCGCCTTATTCTCTTTGAGCTACATCAGTTTAGAGCACTTCTGAGAGAAAAATGTCTGGAAAATATCAGGGAGTCATTTATCAACCTGTTTTCATTAGCATACCGCCTAGGACTGGAAAGGATTTGAATTTTTTTTAAAAAGCAGGATGGTACAATTTATTTCAGGTCTCATATTTCTTGGATGAAAGAAGACTTCTAATAAAAGGAAATATGGAAAGATGCTTTTCTTGCTCTTCTTTACTAAATAAAAACTAGGGGAGAAATATCACTTTGAATTCATTATTAATAATGCAGCAAGTATATTGGTAAGAATATAATTTAGTAAAATAAATGTACTTTTTGGATTGTTTGTTTTTGCATTCGTTTGGCACCTGAGATGCGCAAAGGATGTCTGTATGTGATGTCTGGGGCCAGGGAAGGGTGTTGGAAGTTCAAAGGGTTTATCTAAATTATAGCCTGCTCACTCTAATGATAAAGCTGTTCTGCTATTCATAGGTTGCAGAAAGTGAAAAAGAAAACTGCACAAACATTTTGGACCAGAGGGGGTTGAAAATATGTTCAAGTATATAGAATCATTTGTCCTGCCAACTACAGGATGCTAACCACAAGAAGAGATAATGATAACCGAAAGGCTGTTCTTTGTGAGAATATCCCTTTTCTTTTTGCATGAAATTTTTATGCATCAGTCAGACTGCATACAGTGCACCTAATGTATAAAATAAATTGGTGCATAAATCAGGTTATGAGAAGCATGTAACAAGCCTGGCTTTTGCCCATAGGAATCTCATATGAGCATGGGAAAACTCTCATTTAAAAATAATAATAACATAAGGACTTCTCTTGGGAGGTGGCTGGATTCTCATTTTAACAATACCACCGTCTAGATTGTTATACAGCCCAAGGACAATCCAGATTAAGAGAAAGGGGTATGCAGAAGTACTGTGCTTTTATCGTAACAAGTGCTACTTCTCTAGAAAACACCTCCCTTGTTCTCTTATAATGGCAGTGGCCAACCACATGAGAGGTGCTGGAACTGAGCTCTGGCGTGTTCCAGCTGAAAAAAAGCAGTTTGTAACCATATCTAGAGTTTGTAATGATATCAGTGAATTGGGTTTTGGTTGAACAGAGAAATTTATTTCAGGTAATGTATTGATTAGCATATAGATTCCCTGACATAATAATAAATTATTATTGGTGACAGACGTTGTCTTGTGGCTAATTCAGTTTCACATCTTTCCATCAATGATGTAAAACTGCCATAGGGCCGAAATATTTAGCACATTATTGTTATTCCTTTCCATCTGAAAACAGCAAATAAAGGCCATTTCTGTGTTATGTGGTGCTAGGCTTGGATTGGCAATGCTGTTTGGATCAAGGTATTCGATTAGCTGTGTTGACCTTATAGATCATGTGAGATATAGAATACATAGCATATGTCTGATTATATTAACTAGCTTCCAAACCTTTCAGGGTTCAGCCTTATTCATGCATTCCAGTCCTTCGCACAATAAGGGAAAGGTCAACTGTGTTACTTTTGTACCACCAGCCCTGAACTGAAGGGATCGCTTCTGAAGTAGAGATCTTCCAGGACTCTAAATGACAAGGGGAAACTACACGAGTAGATCAGGCCCTCCACCACAAATGTTTGCCTCCAATCATGGAGTGAATAGGGGGGGAGGCAGACCTAGCCTCTCCACCCCCATTCTCCCATCATGTAGTTCTAATGACGCAAGTGAATAGCCTGCATAGGGCTATAGAGAGTACGTCTATCAGGAGCTATTAGCCATGGTAGCTAAGCTGAAACTCCAAGCTCAGCAGTATACCTCTGAGTACCTGATACAGGGGACAAACAAGTAGGTAGGGTTGCCTTTATACCCCGATGTTAATATTTCTGAGGCATTTGACAGGCCACTCTTGGAAACAGGATGCTGGACCAAATAGATACTTGCGTTCTCTGTCTTACGGGGGGGGGGGGGGGGAGAAATTCAGTTCATTTCTTGCCCTTGATACTTTTGATGGTTTGGGATACTTTGGATGGTTTGGTATGAGATGGTGAGGTTATGGTGTTCATTCAGTAGCAATCAGATGACATTATAGTTAAGATCTTTTAAAAAGCCATAGCAAAAATCACAGGCAGACAAGGTAGAGGAGAAACTGCAGTCCTTTGCTTTCATCACCATCATGTTGCATTGTCTGCCTCTCAGTAGCATGGGAAATATTGACTGTTACTCCCTCTATTTATTTTTATTACCAGGATTTGTACCCATACCAATATCAGTATGCTAGGCTTTTAAGAACAACTACCTGGACTTTGGACCCCAAGAGCTACTATAGCAATTTAAAGGGCTTCTTCTTGTCTGCCCTTATGCCAGATCACAAACCACATTTGAAGATACCCTCAGTTTCAAAAGCAGTTTGTCAAGTGGCATTGGGGAGCTGTGTATGCTGATGATATTCAACCTTCTGCTTAGCCATGGCATCTCCAAGGGGTGATAGACATGAATTGCGGCATCTGTCAAGATTCTGTTCTATTGAGGGTGATTCATATAACCATCCATCACCACTGATTGGCAGCTTTTGTCATACCAGCAATGATGCTCAGCAGTGAAAGCAGCAGCCTGTGGGCATGTACAGGGAAGGCTGCTATAAGGTACAGCTTAACAGCAAATGAATCACAAAACAACCCCCCCCCCCCACTTCAAATATACACAACACACAGACTTGGGTAACAGACAGTTGCAACAATCCACTCCACAATGCATGGCGTTTAATTGTTCTGAAAGTAAATGAGAAAGTAGTTTTTAGATGTGATGTTTATATATGTGCAACATTTCCCTGGCTTGTGCCTCTTGCACATACTGTGCTAGTACCAGGGTGTTCTCTTGTTGCCCAGTAGGAAGGGGGACGCTCACACTGCAGGGCAAACACAGGAAACACCTCCCTCTGCTCTTTTCCAGTTATAATAGCAGTGGCAGACCTGGGACTCTCAAATTTCAGCGGCGCTCTGCCTCTCACTCTTCATTCTACAGCATGGTTTTGGTATACTCTGCAGCTCGGCACCCAGTGCGCACGTTCCGCTACCCTAAAACCTCCTTTGATAATAGCCAACAGGCAGAGAGCAGAGGTGGAGTCAATTATTTCTACCTGCCTCTGACTCAGTGTCACTTGTACTGTAGCTGAACAACTTTTTTTAAGTAGCTGAGCAAACTGGAATGGGAAGCCTCCCCCCACACACTTGTTGGAAACATAGGAGCCAAGAGGATGCCAACACACTGCAACTTCCTGTATTGACTCCTCTTCAACTCCAGTGCTGCTGTTATTGTGAGGCATAAGCCAAGCTCACTATGAGAAGCGGTGTGACTTTCCTTCTCCAGCTGAAGCCTGCTTTCCCCAAAGTGGTGTGAGAGGTTGTTTGCTGGCAGGAATAATTTGCAATTGTAAGAATCTGACCATTATTTTTGAAGCATATACAAGGAAGTTGTACAACAGAGACAGCTAGTTCTATTTTATTATTTTTAAAACATTTTTTTAATGCTGTGGAGGAAGTTGTCTCCCACTCTTGTGATCGCCTTTGCAAACTGCAAAAGACAAGGGCTCGAGGACAGACAGACATATCTACATGATTAAAAGAGGGAATAACCAGAAGACAAATGGCATTTATGTCAGTTCCCGTGCTTCTTTTTTCTTAAACATGGTTGTTCTGTCACCACTTTTGGCAGGGACTATAATCTCTCCCCCCCCCCCATAATGGCTCTAGAACAATGCTGCATTGTATGTAATATTGTGTTATTCAAATGGTCAGTGTGTGGGAAGTCCATAGAGCTGATAACAGCAGCAGTAGCAATGAAGATGAAGAAGGCAAATTCCCGCAGCTACAACCCTTGCTTATTTCCAGCTAAGCCCCCTCTACCCAAAGGTTTTAAGAGAAAGGGCAATAATATTTATCCTCTCTCTGCCCCCCAATTTGGAGAAAAATTACTACATAGAATATTTTTCAGCTCTTAATTTTTAATCCCCAAGGAAGATAATTGGCTTTGTGGCAATCCCTTTAGCCCTTCATATTCTCAAAATGATTGATATGAACAATTCTGTGGTGATGACCCTCTCACAGATGTCAGGATCTTAAACAATTATCTTCTGTATGAAATTAAATGCTTTTAAACACATTTATGGTTCCCCCACATTATGTGATAACACTTCTTTCTTCAAATGCCCTGGCCCCCTCATTTTTAAAGTTAAGCCAATGAAGGTTTTTTTCTGAAGCATAATTATATATAATGCATATTGAGACATCCTAAACATTTTACTGTATTGCACTCTCTGGGCAGTGAAATGGAGCAAGCACACAGTGCAATAAGAGATCATCACCTCTCTTCCTTGCTGCCCATCATCACTATCAATATGACAGATTGACATTCAGCTATTGTCATTTTAAACCGTAATTTTATGATTTCTCAGATGCACTCTATATCCAGTTTATGATTGGCAGGCATATATAGATTGCATATATAGGTTTGCCCTCTTCAGTTGTTATAGTTCCCATGCTATTATTCATAGGAGCAGGGATGACCAAGTAGCCCAAGCCGATGTGACCTGGAACCCCAGTTGTGCAGAGTTCTAGGTTATGTGGAAGTCTTTGTATATGTAAACTGTATTCACGAATTCTCTGTCTCTGCAGGCATTTGGACTGTGCCCATGGATGCCGGTGGTCAGGGCTAGCTGGCACAAACCCACCCCTATACAGAGCAACATGGGAGTTGTAACAACTGAAGACGACTGTAACTGTTTAGTGGAAAGGCAGTATTCTTAGTCTATGAGAAATCCATGGCACTTTTCCTTTATCATGACTGCTTCCAGTTGTTCGCAGCAACAGCTTTCTCACTGTTTTCTCCGTGGCTTCACTTGGCCATTTTTATTTAATTATTCATTGAGTGTTTGCAGCCAATCAGGAGTCATATACTTAGTATGATAACATCACAATGCAATACAGTAAAGTGTCACAGCTTATGTTGTTGAGGGCAGTGTTTCCTCTTATGGCTCATAATGGGCAAGATATCACTGATTCCAACCTTTCCTCTGCCATAAACTCACCGGGTGACCTTAGGCATATCTGAGGTTGTTGATATTTCTTATTTTAATAGTTTTATATAACTGTCAACTTTGATAACTGATCAGAAGCAAAACAGAAGAAACAGATCCATCTTTCTCCTTTGTGTGCTGTAATATGCTGAACGCACAGTGTTGCTGCTACCCATATATGGGCAGAAAGCATTTCTATGCACTCACAGGGGGATGTTGTGCCTGGCATCTCTCCTCATGAACCCTCAATAGTAACTTATATGGGGAATGCAAAATGCCTTAACAAATACACAGAATCTCAGTCGGTGGAGCTCTACATAGCACAGTGGACAGCCAACTTTCTATGTTCTTGAGACTGCTCTACTTTGAAAGTTGTGATACAGGGTCACTATCTAGCAGTAGGGCTTCAGAGTTGTGTTGTACAGGCAGTTGGGCTTTGCAGAATCTTGCAAACAAAGCAAGTTCGTATATCAGATCTTTAGAAAAACCATTTTATTTCCCTTCTGAGTGAGAATGTAGGCAGTTTCCTACCATAATCTTGATTAAAATTTGGTAGAGCAACCAGAGGCTAGATAGCATTACTTTAGGCGCCAAATCTGGACATTTCTTATGTAGCAGTTACAAACCTTTATAAATATATAATAATTTTCCCTCAAAAATAAGTGCCAAATCACGGAGGATTTCATTAGTGCTTTTCTGTGGCCTCCACTCATTTGAGTTGAGCTTGTGTAGGAGAGCCTTTCTCCAGATTGTGCTTCTAAGTGTTCAAATGTCTGCAGGAATCCAGGACAAACTTCTCTTACACGATAGCACTGAATTGACCAATGGCATGATCTCATCTGTGCATGTCTTTAATATTTCTCCATAAAAACAGATTACACTTGCATTCGGGCTTCCATCTTCTTGAAGGGAGGAGGTTGGAAGGATATGCACACACATGTGAGAGTATAAACACATCATTATGCTTTCATGACAGATAAGCTTTCTCCATTCAAGTGTAAACTCATTTTTCTTTGGATGACCTTTAAATAGTATTGTGCTATTGTATGGGATTTAAATCAATAATTGTGTCAAAGCAAAATATACTGCAGTTTTTTCCTTTATCATTTAAACTCTTCTGCAAACTACCAAGGTGATTTTAATGTGCTGTCTTCAGAAGAGGAGATGGGGAGGGAGGGAAAGTCCCTGAAAATTTGCATAAATAGAACTAAAGAAAATGCAACTCTATTCCTTATTTCTGTTTTTTATTTTCTTGCTTTATCTTGCAGAATGTTCAAGCAGCAGGCAAACAGCCCGTGCCACTATAATTAGTAGCTTAATACCATCTCTGCCTTCCCATTGTAAAACACCAGTGTGTCCCAGGTGTGAGAAGGTTAAAATGAGAAGTACCCAGTAGTTATGAAGCTGCAATAATGAGTTTCCTTCTACTTACCATGGATTTGTGTGATATACAACTTGCAATTAAGCATGGCTTGGTGATTCAGTGATTAATGTATATACGACTCCTAAAGGAGCAGCTCAGCCCTCCCGTCACATCCTTCTTGATGTTTACAGCTGGGTACCTATTAACAGGAAGATGGAAAGGGCCATTTACAATTCAGTAACCTTTATGACAGTGAACTCTTTAATCAGCATTTTATTTCCTTTGTAACACTTTAGTCATCTACAAATGTCAGAATAAAATAGGGCCATGAAATATTTAGGATCGGCATGTGGAAATTGACTTCCCTGATTTAAGCTGCTGTGTCTTTTCATTTTGTTGTTTTGGGAGCTCTTTACTTTTTATTGAAAGACAATTTATAACTAAATGCTCCCAATAGTGACTTAGCATTAGTGTAGGCGGAATTACTGAAATCCAAGTTCTCGTTCTATAATATGTTGATGCTTCCTGGATTTGGTAATAAGTTATTCAAATAAAATCATTAGCTGAGGGCTTGTGTTAAACTTGCAGTAGAATATATATCTTGTGCATGTAGAACACACTTATGGAGTGAGTAAAGAACCAAACATACTTTACAATGTAAATTAATTAAAATGTGCAAATTACTGGTATGAGGTGTTCGAGATGTGGTTTTTACACATCATTCTTGTCTGTCTGTAAATAAGGGGGGGACGACCCACTAATAAATATATAGGTGCTTTAAAAAATACAAATGTAAATCTGTAATGTAAATGAAGTAATCTATCATCTGTAGCAGAATCTTACATCATTGACCCTTTTATTATATTACATAGAGGTGAATTAGTTACTCAGAATGAGATGCTTGAATTCTGGACTTCAGACTGTAGGTTCCCATGTTTGTGTCATGTTTTTGAATACTTCCTCAAACCAAATTAGAACGTCAAGGAGAGAGTTTAGCTTAGCTCTTTCCCAGTGATGTGCTCATTTAGTAGTTGCTGAGATTTTTGGTTGGTTGGTTTTTGTAGGAGAGTATTTTTAAAGAGATACCATACCCACTTGCAATTGTAAGTGGTACAGAATTCTTCTATCTCAGTCTATCACCCCATTCTGCATAAAAGTGCAATAACTCTTAGTCTCTGGGTGTTATGTCCCAGACTTACAACAGTGGCGTGGATATGGACCCAGGGGGTGAAGGGCTGGCTGAGTCAGTAACATCAGCCACAGAAGCTGTAGAAGGCTTTGTGTCACAAATCTACTCACCACTGCAGGCAGCATGCCTGGGAAGAGGTGATGGAGAGATGATGGACTACCAGGTTCCAGGCCAGAGGCTTCATTTTCTAATAAAGGAACAGAGCCTGAGAAGTGGTAGTCAGGGTGGGGGAAGTCTAAATGTGTTCAGTCAGCAACCAGCTCTTGTCAAAACCATTTGCTCTTCATACCTGTCCAGGGTAATAAAGTGCTTTTTTATCTCACTGCTTTTCTGGTGTGTGACCTTCAAATTGTTTGCTTGTCAACCCCTTGCTCCAGCTATGTCCTCCAAACTTCCTCCAGATTCCCTCCAGGATCACCCCACCCGGGACTGAATACAAGGATATGGAGGTGGCCCAAGAAATTTAGGTTACATGAAGCAGAAAATGAAAATAGCTTCCTTTTCACTAATATAGGGCAAATCCACCCATAAATATTTTTGGCAAACCCCATTAAAATGAATGAAGCTGTAAAAAAAGTTCCAGACTTCCAGAGGATTTTTCTCAATGGATCAGTTGTCCCTGGACATCCTCTCTAACTCAGTCATGAACAAAGCCATCCACCTTGACTTCCACCATGTTAAAGGCTTCATTAAAGGCTGAAATTCTCAAGATTGGTCATAAACAATATTATAATCCTTAATGTTTTTGATATTTCTCATAGACTCACTGGAAAACCGCACAGCCTCTCTTCCTTTAGTGTTTGAAAATACTAGATCAATTTCATAATTTAATATATTCTTAGAACATTCTCTAACTACATATTTACAATATATTTTTTTAATTATTTCTAAAGTTATTTATATTCACCTCACTCATAAAATATCAAGGCAGTGTGCAACAATATCCAGCTGTCACTGGAGGTGGAGTTGTCCTCAGTGACTAGGAGTGCCTGTTATGAACATTGGTTGGTAAGATAGATATGGCCATTCTTAGATTGGATTGTTTGAGCACAGTTGTCCATGCACTGGACCTCATGGTTAGATAACTGCAATGTGCTCTATGTGGGGTTAGCCAAGAGGATGAGCCGGAGGCTGCAGCTGGTGCACAACATGGTGACTAGGTTGTTTGTGGGGGCAAAGTACTGTCAAGCATATGACACCTTGCTTGAGGTTTTGTGCTGGCTGCCAGTCTGCTAGCAGCTCACGTTCAAGGTGTTGGTACGAATGTATGAGGCTCTATACAGCTCAGGGCCACCTTGTCCTTTATATACCCATCAGTGGGATAATTTTTCCTACAAGTTCCAAAGATCTCAGAAGCCCTAAGTTCCACAGATCTTGGAACTGGGCTGTTAGAGTGGTTGTCCCTGTTCGGTAGAATATAATTCCTGTTAAGATGAAAGGTGCCTGCTATGTACACTTCTGGAAACAGCTGAACACATTCTTGTCCTGACAGGGTTTCCCAGTTGGATAAAGGTGGTTTTTGTGCCATGTGTCTATTTTGTATTGTTTACATTTTGCTTTGTTGACCACAGCAAACTATGGCAAGTTCTTAAGGAAATGGGAGTGCCTGATCACCTCATTGGTCTCCTGAGAAACCTCTATGTGGGACAAGAAGCTACAGTTATAACTGGATATGGAACAACTGACTGGTTCAAAATTGGGAAAGGAGTACGACAAGGCTGCATTTTGTCTCCCTGCTTATTTAACTTATATGCAGAATTCATCATGCGAAAGGCTGGGCTGGATGAATCCCAAGCCGGAATTAAGATTGCCGGAAGAAATATCAACAACCTCAGATATGCAGATGACACAACCTTGATGGCAGAAAGTGAGGAGGAATTAAATAAGCTTTTAATGAGGGTGAAAGAGGAGAGCGCAAAATATGGTCTGAAGCTCAACATCAAAAAAACTAAGATCATGGCCACTGGTACTATCACCTCCTGGCAAATAGAAGAAATGGAGGCAGTGAGAGATTTTACTTGCAGATGGTGACAGTAGTAACGAAATTAAAAGACTCCTGCTTCTTGGGAGAAAAGCAATGACAAACCTAGACAGCATCTTAAAAAGCAGAGACATCACCTTGCCAACAAAGGTCCATATAGTTAAAGCTATGGTTTTCCCAGTAGTGATGTATGGAAGTGAGAGCTGGACCATAAAGAAGGCTGATCGCCGAAGAATTGATGCTTTTGAATTATGGTGCTGGAGGAGACTCTTGAGAGTCCCATGGACTGCAAGAAGACCAAACCTATCCATTCTTAAGGAAATCAGCCCAAGTGCTCACTGGAAGGACAGATCGTGAAGCTGAGGCTCCAATACTTTGGCCACCTCATGAGAAGAGAAGACACCCTCGAAAAGACCCTGATGTTGGGAAAGATTGAGGGCACAAGGAGAAGGGGACGACAGAGGACGAGATGGTTGGACAGTGTTCTCGAAGCTACCAGCATGAGTTTGACCAAATTGCGGGAGGCAGTGGAAGACAGGAGTGCCTGGCATGCTCTGGTCCATGGAGTCACGAAGAGTCGGACACGACTAAACGACTAAACAACAACAACAAATTTTGTTTTATATGTATTCATTTTGTAACTTTGTGATTTGTGCTCATACTGTATTGTGATGGCCATTGGCTATAAACAATAAAATCTACTGACTGGTATCTGCTTTAAAGGTGGTTTATTTTCTTTAAAAAAATAATTTTTATTAAAGATTATCTTGGGTTTCAAAGGTATGTGCATTGTCTCTATTTTCAGGTTGCAGAGCCTTTTCTACAGATCAGTTACATTAAATGTGAGACATTAATGTTGTACACAGTATGACCGGGGTGCACAACCTGCAGCCCTCTAGATGTTTCTGAACTACAACTCCTATCAGCCCCAGCCAGCATAGCTGGTAATCAGGGATAATGGGAGGTGTAGTCCAACAGCATCTGGAGGGTTGTTGGTTGTGCACACCTGCAGTATGAGGTTGGGGGAGAAGAGAGGTGGGGAGAGAGAGTTGGGGGGAGAGGGGTGGTGGTAAACTTACATTCTTTTACTTAGTTTTTAACTGTTTTTGCTGTTTTTATTGTACATTGCCTTGAGGTAATTATGAATATAAATTGATGATGATAATGATAATGACAATACATAAAAACACAATAAAATATAGGAAACTTAACAAGAATATAAATAATCCCAAAATTTACTGTTTCATCTTGGAAAAAATAAACTGAAAGTCTTGTCTGTATTCAAGAGACACCTGCTAGTTAGAAATGAGAAGACCTGCCAAATCTCTGCTTGAAGTGTATTCCATAGCATGGGATCATTGACACTAAATGCCAGATGTTTACTTGAAGCCAGTTGGGCTTCTGAAAAACAGGGGACAACTAACAGCAGCCCTCTGGATGATCTCATTGACTGGGATGTAAGGACCCACGCTGTTCAGGGCTTTGTAGATTAAAGCAAGAACCTTGGACCTGATTTGGTATATTATATATTACAATATAATATGGATTGGCTAAGCAGTCAGATTAAATTATGAGCCCCAAGGGTTGGGACAGAAAGGTTAGGGTAAGAATGTGTGACTAGGTCAGGATACAGGAACTTCTTACTTTACTTTCTGAGGATAACTGGGACTCCAATCATGTTTGATTGCTCATGAAAAGTGAACATAAGAAGAAGCCCTGCTGGATCAGGTCAAAGGCTTATCTAGTCCAACATCCTATTTTCACAATGGCCATACAGATTTCCATGAGTAGCGCAAAAGCAGGATCTAAATGTAATTTACTAGGTACAATTTATACAACTTGCATGCTTTAGAAGGGTAAGATGTATTTGAGAAGATGCAGCTACATATTTGAACATATTCTACAGTCCGTGCATATATATGGACATGCACGATTGTGTATTTTATATCACAGATATGCTTTTATTCCTTTTTGCTACCTTATACAGTGGTACCTCGGGTTAAGTACTTAATTCGTTCCGGAGGTCCGTTCTTAACCTGAAACTGTTCTTAACCTGAAGCACCACTTTAGCTAATGGGGCCTCCAGCTGCTGCCGTGCCGCCGGAGCACGATTTCTGTTCTTATCCTGAAGCAAAGTTCTTAACCTGAAGCACTATTTCTGGGTTAGCGGAGTCTGTAACCTGAAGCGTATGTAACCTGAAGCGTATGTAACCCAAGGTACCACTGTATTGCAGTGCACTGTTTGAACTACTTTGTGACTCTCATAAGCAGAAGTTTCTGGATTTCCTCAGAGAGACAGCTAACTGATTGTATGAGAGGAAAAAGTCTCCAAGGACTGTCCTCATGTTTGTGCTTATCAGGAGACATGTATGTGGACAATGGGGGAATCAGAATGGTGGGCCAGACTGAGATGGACCTTCGGTCTGATCTGGTAGGGCTCTTGTTGTGTTTTTAAGTTTAGATGCTCTGACAAAGAGCCACTGTGTAGACTTGTTGGTTCTTTGGGGCCAAACCAAATGCAGCTTTCTGTTTAATTCATGTGTTTGTTGTTGCCCATGCCTCTCTCTGTGTGTATATGCACACTCACTGTTAACATGGTCTCTCTCTTGGAGATTAAAGGTAAAGGTAAAGGTACCCCTGCCCGTACGGGCCAGTCTTGACAGACTCTGGGGTTGTGCGCCCATTTCACTCAAGAGGCCAGGGGCCAGCGCTGTCCGGAGACACTTCCGGGTCATGTGGCCAGCGTGACATCGCTGCTCTGGCGAGCCAGAGCCGCACACGGAAACGCCGTTTACCTTCCCGCTGGTAAGCGGTCCCTATTTATCTACTTGCACCCGGAGGTGCTTTCGAACTGCTAGGTTGGCAGGCGCTGGGACCGAGCAGCGGGAGCGCACCCCGCCGCAGGGATTCGAACCGCCGACCTTTCGATCGGCAAGCCCTAGGCGCTGAGGCTTTAACCCACAGCGCCACCTGCGAGATTAATGTATCATAAATAAAGTTACCAGGCATGTTTGAGACACATTTCTAAATTGCAGGTTCAAATAACAGTTCAACCACCTCACCTGTTTTCACAAGGAGGATGGAATATACAAAATATATAATAATGCAGTATTTGCCTTGAATCCTTTGATATCAGAATGAAAGTTAGAATGCATAATTAGAACACTTTGTTTAAGTTTTTATTTCTTTAAGTAAGAATATTTACAAACTATCAGCTCCATTAAAAAAACGCACTCCAACAAAATCATTAAAATATCAGAGAATTATAAAAATCATAGATTACCAAGTAAATCACCAACACTGAATCAAATTATTTATTTAACTCCCAATTTGGTGTTTCAATCCCATTTTGATTTGTGTACTCATTTCTGAGGGGGGATAAAGATATAAATAGTGTGATGTAACAAGTAACCTAGGTCCATATTCAAGCTGATGCAAAATGTATTTTGCCATTCCATTCATAGGAGGCAAGTTGCGGGAGGGACACATTCTGCCTGTTTTCAGGTTGGGGTGAAAATAAATGATTTGGTTTTTGCAAGGGGAGGGAAATGCTGTGTACTGCATTTACCTTTAGTTATATGGTGTGCATCTTTCTCTCCGCCCCCCTCGTCCATGGCAATGAGCCGTGCTGGTGAAGCAATGTACTCAGCCAGTCAGCAAAAGCTCTGCTGTGGCTGCTGACTGGCAAGCAGGCAAACACAATTTCTGGTATAGTGGCTTTCCCATAAATCTTTTTTTTTTCTGGTGGCAGAGAAATAGTGGCCATTGGCCAGGAGTCCACAACCAGAGCTATTGCTGGGTAGCTAGTGAAGCACATTTTTTACCCTCCCACACCCTCAGGCATGGAAGTAGGGAAGCTTGTGTCTCTGCTCACCGCACTTCATAACTTAAAGGTCAATGCAACACACTGCCCTCTTTCCTCTCACCTGAACAAAGCTGCTTATTTTACCATTCCTCTCCTCCTGCCTCCCCCCAATTTGCTGAAGCAGCCCAGTTTACTGAACTGGATAATGACCCTTGTATGTAAATTTACGAGAGTTCTCATTAGACACTCTAATCCCTTACATGACTGGAGAGAGCAGGGAAGAGTATGGGGGCTCCACTGTAGTTACCATCCCATTCACTCTTCACTTGCGGAAGGGATTCTGAGGTGGGGAGTCTCCCTGTGTGATTTAGAACCAATAATTTCTTGAACAGGGAAGGCTCCCTGCTGCAGACATTTGGTTTTGGTTCGTGGGAGGCGAGGAGGACAGTGACGGTGGGAGTGAAACTAGCATACTTTTCTCCACTCTCTTTCATTCCGTTCTAATCATGTGTGTGACTTGAACATCCAAATAGGACTACTGCACCTTTCTCTTTTTGAAGTTTGAATGGCAGCTCAATCCTCATAGGGTGTGTGTGTGTTTTTTTAAGGCGTGAATAAAAGAGGCAAAATGCATTCTGCTGCAATATCTCAATTGGGGCTTCTCAAACATTGTGCATTGCTAATACTTACTGTACTGTAAAATTGGAAACCTCTATCAAGTGAAGATTATGCCTATACAGGGAAACAATTTGATATTGGGACAAGCATGGTAATGACTGAATAAAGCATTGAGACCTGGTCTGCTGCTTGCTTTTCATTGTAGCATTACAAGGTGCTTTCCCACCTTAAACCAGCAGTTTCTGTTTATTATTTTATTTTCTGGCCTACTGCCTGGCCCTGTACCATGGGATTTGTTCTGATAACTTGAACAGCTGTGGTTAACACAAGTCTGCCTTGGGGACAAGTGGGCTCAGGGAAGGTTTGTCTAAATTCTTCCGCAAGAATCATTTTGAAATGAAGGACTCCCACTGTGCAGGGTGCTATAGGTAGAGGGGTTTGGTGTTTACTTCTAATTTTAGTGTGTTGAAGGGCAAAAGGACATGGAATGCTTATTCGTCAAGAAAATGGTAATCACTAGCTGGGTAGAGTCCCTGCCCCTTCTGTTCTAAGACATGAACACTGAATGCATATAAAAATGTATGCATTGAGTGATTTGGGTTTGTACCTGCTGGCCTCATCTTGCGACATCCAATCACTGCACTGTGCAGATGAGACCCCAGTTAAAAGGCCTCATCTGCACAGTGTCTGTGTGTACACATCAATGAATGATGATCCATATCCTCCATTTTTCCAGAGTGTGGGATCTTGTCTCTGTGTGTTGTTGTTGTTGTTGTTGTTCAGTTGTTTAGTCGTGTCCGACTCTTCATGACCCCATGGACCAGAGCACGCCAGGCACTCCTGTCTTCCACTTCCCCCCGCACTGCCTCTAGAGACAATGGAGTGTGCTTCCAGGATCAAGGGCAAGCCACAGCATTAGCAGCACCAAAGTGACCTCCCCAGGGCACACGGCTAGGCAGTGTGTATGGAGGTCCTTGGCTGCCCTGACGACAAGACCCCACTCTCAGCAATATGTCTGGCACCAGCTTGGCTGTAGAAGTTGCCAGAAGGAGGCATGCAAGGTGGCATTCAACCATCTTAGGAACTCCACTCCAGATTTGTGTAGGGTTTACTCCATAGTCTTTTAATATAGCTTTGCTTATGCAACTAACTTTTTATCCCACTAGACCCCCACAGTCTAAACAAACTGATGCCATCAACTGTTGTTGTTGTTTAGTTGTTTCGTCGTGTCCGACTCTTCATGACCCCCTGGACCAGAGCACGCCAGGCACTTCTGTCTTCCACTGCCTCCCACAGTTTGGTCAAACTCATGCTGGTAGCTTCGAGAACACTATCCAACCATCTCGTCCTCTGTCATCCCCTTCTCCTTGTGCCCTCCATCTTTCCCAACATCAGGGTCTTTTCCAGGGAGTCTTCTCTTCTCATGAGGTGGCCAAAGTATTGGAGTCTCAGCTTCAGGATCTGTCCTTTCAGTGAGCACTCAGGGCTGATTTCCTGAAGAATGGATAGGTTTGATCTTCTTGCAGTCCATGGGACTCTCAAGAGTCTCCTCCAGCACCATAATTCAAAAGCATCAATTCTTCGGCGATCAGCCTTTTTATGGTCCAGCTCTCACTTCCATACATCACTATATCTTTGTGTAGACTGGACTTTAACATGTGGAGGTTGGGGTTTGGCAGGAAAATGAGGGTGTGGCTTAGTGGTAGAACATCTGCATTGCATGCAGAAGGTTGCAGGTTCAATCCCTGACATCCCGGAAAGCCACTGTCAGTCAATGCAGACAATGCTGAGCTAGATGGACCAATGGTAGAACTTCCTATGTTTCTGGGCACAATCCAGCCAGCATCTACATGTTTATAGAACATATGCGCAGAACTCTTGACATAGTACCTAAATGTTGGATAATAGACGGAATATCCCCCGACCTTAACTTCTGATTGTGCCCTTTGGACAAGGGATGGGATTTTTTCCCTGTTTGCGTGGACAGGCGGAGTCCCCAGATCCCGAGCGGTCCCTCCCGTCATGTGGAATAACGACTCAAGACAACGTGCTATGGGATTAAATTGGCCACAACTTTATTAAATTTCAAATGTGGGTAGACCTTGGCTCAGGCATTGGGCGTTCTCGCTCCCCAGTCCTCAGCCGGGGACCTAGGGAGCTTCAGGGTTATCCAGTGTGGGGAGGGGATGGGCCGGCTCTGGAGAACATATGTTCAAGCAGAGATAGCCGCCCCCGTTACGCCGCTGCCGCAGGGGAGAGCGATGACCATTCGGCGTATGGTCAAAGCTTCCCTTCAGAAACCCCTTTAACAGGGAGCCCTGGTATCGCCGCCGCAAAGAGGAAGATGGACTAAAGGATTCCGCCCAAGGCCTGATACCGCCAAAGTTGTGACATTTTGCTATGGGAAAGGCGAAACCTGCCAATGCAGGGAAATTCCTTTCCGGCCCTTTAACAGCGACCTTAACGTAGCAGCGCCTGCATACCTGTGAATAAAAGTTAATCTGCAAAACCTATGAAGAAGAGTTAACCTGCAAAAGAAGACATTAACTGAGGGTGGGTAGGGTGGGGGAAGCTCTTGAGCCAAGTGAGGATTCCCAGGTAAGATCCTCCCTCTATTGTGTGGGCAGGTAATCCCTCCCCTACCTGGCCTGGTCTCCTTGGCAACGCTTCCCCCAGGTGGGATTGGACAACTGACTGAGGTAGGCGGAGACCTCCAGATATCCCACCTGAGGGAAGGCAAAGCCAAGCCTATGCTGATGGGGCCGCTACAGACCTAGGGCTGCGCATGTCCACGCAAAGGGCGCCCCCCATTTTAAGTGGGGAGCGGTCATTCTTTATGCAGAACTGAACACATGAACCAGTCAATTGCAAGGGACAGAAAAATAGGCAGCAAAGTGCACCGTGTACCTTTCCAAATAGAATTTCTGAGTATATTTGTCAGAACTTGTTGCCATTGGTATGTAGCTTGTGCCCTAAACCTAATCGTCCAAGGCAAGGCTGTCCTCAGAGATTGCAGGTGCTCTCCCCACCCCCACCCCCGCAGGCAGTCTTTTTATTTTTAGGCAATTTGTAGCTGCCCTGGTGCTAAACGTTGCCCCCTTTTAAGTTAGGCTATTTAAATGTTTATCCTTTCTTTACTACTTGACCTTTTTTCTTGCTCAGCATTAGTTTTCTCTCTGCCCAGCTTGCTTTTGTATTTCATGAGCTCAGTAAACCGTGGCCTTCAATTCCCTTGTTCTGGTGTTTTCACTTAAGACCAGGAGTGATGAGCAAAAGGTTTCAGGCTCAATCCTTGAGCAAAGGGCCGCTGTGACAGGGATTATTATTTATTTGTCATCTTGGATGTAATAAGCTGTAGGTACAGCATCGAGAGCGCTTGATTTATTGCACTGTCGACTGCCACTAGCAGGACGTCTGCTGTTTCGCGTAGGATGAATACCACACTGTCAGCTCTGTCGATCCGTCTCTGCCATGGCGCTCCCTCTCTCATAACACATTCCCATTTCATGCCAGAATACATAAACAATCTTTCATTATTTTGATGCCTTTTTCATATTTGTTCTTTACAGAACATAAAGTTTGAATTTATGGGTTTCCTTTACATTATTTCAACACACTCCACCATTTTACGGGTTTGTGGTTTAACTCTCAGAAATTGGCTGCCAGGTGATTTAGTTATTTTGGCTTTCTAGTTTTATAGTTATTTAATATCATAGGGTGCCAAATACTGAGGAAAATGTAGTGGATAGAATGTATGAGGTTTGGGTTAGACTCAGTCATCAGCAGAACTTGGCTAGGGCTAGAAAGGAGGGGGAAGGGTATAAAGTATAAACTCAGCACCTCTTCTCCCTTATTCTAACAATCCTGCTTGCTTAATTTCCCAAGGACTTTTTTTGCTTATAAAAGAAATGGTTTTATCAGAGAGAGACACATAGCAAACTTAGCTTGAGGGTGATAGGTAAGATTCAATTAAGAGAATTCTTAAATCAGTTGTAGACTCATTTAATTCAGGGGGACTTACTTCTGAGTAGGCATGTATATGCACTGTTGTGGCTGAAGGCGCACTTGCATAGTTTTCTGCACATGTTTCTGTGTAGAATGTACGACACGGCTACAAATCAAATCAAGTGTTTTTGATAGTAATGCCATTTAGAGACTGAAGTACTTTACAAGATTGACACCCTCAACATAAATTTACTTTTCAGTTATTGAAATGTGA
Source organism: Podarcis cretensis (assembly GCF_951804945.1). Classification (NCBI taxonomy): domain Eukaryota; kingdom Metazoa; phylum Chordata; class Lepidosauria; order Squamata; family Lacertidae; genus Podarcis; species Podarcis cretensis. The sequence continues at coordinate 17,083,923 of NC_137174.1, forward strand.
ATCATGAAGGGGAAAAGTCAGCTCCTGTTAATGAAGCCTTGCTCCTTTTAGGGTTTTCAGTTAAAGTAATTGTACACCTAGATATGTACTTCCAGGCATACACACAGCAGACATATAGAAATATACATCTAGGAATGAAAAGTGGAGTGCAAGGATTGTTTAGTGTTACATTTAATAACCAAGAAGTTGTATTTATTATACTAGTGAAAAAAAGGAATACACTCTCCAGATTTAATGAATGTGAACTTGAATATACAAATGCAAGTTAGTATTTGTCAGTTGTTTGTTCCTGATACAGCTTTCATCAGGACAGATGGGAATATGCTGAGCTCACATTACACAGCAGAGGCTTGTTTTCTGGTTGCAAAGAAAACTTGAGTTAATTAATGTGAGAAATTTTGTTTTGCATCCCTGCCTTGTTGTTGTTGTTGTTGTTATTTTTTTAAGAGGACTGCAGAAGCTTAGTGTTGCCAGCAGAAGCTGCTTGTCACTTTGACCTGCTCTGTTAAGTGTCTGATGTGTTTTCTCAGAGTAATCTGTGAATAACATTACATCCAGCTAGCAGAGAAACAGGGAGTGATAGCAGAATTAATATCTCGAAGCGTTGATAATTATATATCAGAATCTAATTTTTAGCACAGAAAATGTGTTAATGACAGAGGAGAAAACAAAAACCACTCGCTTCTCCCAGCAGGATCCAAAGTGTCATTTATTATTTCTCAGCTGGGTATCTATCAAGTTTATGGGTTAATTTTTCTGTAGACTGTTATTTATGGGTTTTTGTTTGTTTTCAGCCATCATTACTAACAATACGGTTAATAGCAATCATTTGTTATCCGGCACCAGCGGTGATGCTTCAGATGTGAGCAGTGAACTGAGAATACTCATTTGGTAGCTGAATAAGGCTTTGACAGGGCCCATTTATAACAAGCTCATTCCATAATGTCCAGCCTATTAATAAAATTTTGTTGCTGTCTAATTAGAGATGTCTGTGTATAGTAGCATGGCAGAGAAGACTTCCTTGTTTTTTTGCTTTTTTAGGTCTCTTCTGTCATATCTACACATGGGCAAAATGGTTTTGGTGTTCTCTCTCCTACATTTCAGCTCTCCATAAATAGGTTCAAGCAAGTACAACCATTGTGCAGAAGAAAGTGGGGAAAGTCGTTAGAAGGATGCCTTATGGTCTTTGGAGTGTTGGGGAAGAGTTGATTGGGGAATTCCAGTACCCCTCCTTTTGATAGAAGGCATGGTGGGTTTGGGAGGCAGCTTGGGTTGCCAGCTGTTATGGTGTTCCTGTAGAGGAGAGTTATGGGAACTTGTGGAAGAAGGTTAGTAAAGAGTAGAAAAGAGGGTGTGGAGGAGGATCCTGGCTGGGTTGGTTTTGTTTTTGTTTTGTTTTTTGTTTTTTGCTTGCTTTTATTATTTGCCTTGAAATAATAATAACTCAGGCTAAACTAAAACAACTTCACTCATTCCATGTTTTCCCCCCATGTGTGTTGAAAAATACCTCTCATTTTTCAACATTATTTAAAACATGCCTTTCCTCAACGGGGCCAAGGCAGCTAACAACACGTTAAAAGAATGACTTAACAGTTTGAATTTCTTTTTGACAACAATAAATACAATAAAACAGTCATAAAGCACCAAAGGAGCAGAGAGAGAAAGACTTTAAATGTACAAACTACCATTAAAAAAACCATTTGAACCACAGTAATTAAAACGACTTCCAGAAGACAGCAATTATATATGGTCCGAAGGTCTTCCTAAAAAGAAGCGTTTGGTCATCTTTTGGAAGGCCATTTATAGAGGCAAAACAGACCTCTCTCAGAAAGAAGTTTCAAAACCTGGGAACCCCCCCCCCTTTTTTTTTTTTGCAGTTGTGAACACATTCATGTTGTTGCTGTTCTTGGGACCATTTTCTTCTTCCTTTTTTGACCTCAGCCAGATGCATATTCCTCCATTGCAGAGGGTTGGACTAAATGATGCTTGGTGTCCCTTGCAACTCTACAATTCTGTGAGTGTACATCTGCTTAATTCTATTGGTTGGGGCTGCTCATGATTTTGCTGCTGATGTCATAATGGCATCCTTGACATTATGAGATCACAAAAACTATAGACACAACCCATGCAGTTAGCCATAGCCAGTCAGATACAGCAGCAGGATGAACAGATGAAGCTGGATCAAATTTTGTAGTTATTTTTTCCAATTTCTATCCTGCCCTTCCTCTCTAAGGAGCTCAGGATGGCAAAATTGCTTGCAAAAGAGGAACAAAAGGTTTCAGTGAAGCAGCAGCATCCTGGAGAAACATTAGGACACTGACAGAATCCAAAAAAATGCAAATGGTCATTGATGTGAGTGTTAAAATTGGTAATCCAGTCGGCTGGATTGCGTGCTTTTTTCCAGAGCAAGTAGCTGAATTCTAGAGTATTTGCTGAGTATCTCACTCACAATACAAATAAAAAAGTAGTACATATCTATACCCCATTTCTATAAATGAGCATAATGTTATATTAAATTGTTGCCTATGGTTTTAGGAGAAAGGTAGTGACTTTATCTCTTCTCTCCATTTTTGGGTTGAGAGGGTATGTTTTGACCTGAATCTGACTCCTGTGCTAATTAGTTTTGCAAAATAAGCAGGCTGTGAAGACGCCAGGTGAGGAAACGAACAAAAACACCCAACACTACAATTTCGTGGCCAAGTTCCAGTACAGTGCTTTAGTTGCCTTTTTATCATGTATTGTCTGAAATAATTCCTCTAATCATATCCATTCCTTGAACCTGCAGCACTTTTTACATTTTAGCCCACAGTATATGTTGTTTTCAAAATGCTGGGTTGCTGTTCTCTGCCCCTTCATAGGGAGCATTTTTTAACATCAGAAAACTGATGTCATCATGAGCAAATAAAGGAAGGTTATTTGGAAAACCTTGAATTTTAAAAAGCATGCACATGAATGAACCTAGAATCTTGCAAAATGCAGAAAACTGTTTGAAAACAGCTTTTGTCTAACATAATGTCCCAGAAATCTTTATTTTCTACATATTCAAGCTATACCTGATCTTGGAACCCTCTCCTGAATATTGTGCTTTCCAGTTAAGATCATAAAGTAATTCAGTTCTACTTTGTCTTATTTGAAATACACCGTCTTCATCTGAGATTACTATAAAAATGCTGTGAGCAATTCTGCTGGCAGAGACCTTGTGTAAAGCACCTGTGCTTTCTTTCCTAAACTACACTTGACATAGAGCTTATCAACCCTTAATTAGTGATACATTTTCTCCCTGTGATTTCTATTGATGTTTCGTTGAGGAAAGACGAATTGAACCTCAACCTGACTAGAGTACGAATTGTTTTAGAAAATTCAACAAACATCTCTCTTTGTGTCTCTTCTTTTGCTTATTCCCCTTCGATAGAAAAGGTGAAAAGCTGTACGATAGAAATCAGGTTCTGTATTAGTGTTTTTGCTTGCCTGTGCAATAGAAAACGACAAGCGTCAGGGCCTCAGTCAGCAGATCAGGGAGACACAGATGGGAGGCGAAAAGCTCCCTTGTGGCAGCAGGATTGCTTGGATGTGATTGTGAGAGCCAGGATGAAGTCGGCACTGACAAAGTGTGTGGATTGATGGATGGACAAAGCTGGGAACTGGATGCGAGAATGGATGAGGGCAGAGGGGGAATTTAACACAGACAAACAGAGTGAAAGACAGAGAGGAATTGCCTGCCAAAGTATTCCGGCAGTCAGAGCCCACAAGCAATTTACTTACTGCTAACAGAATGCGGGAGGATTTTTCTGCAGATATTCCTAAAATACATCAAAAGACTGAGCATGTACCAAATTCCAGCACAGGTGGTAGTTATCTCCCATCCCACAATTCACACTATTTGATAATTTTTCACAGTATGTTTTCAACTGGATATTTTTTCCACATTTCAGTTGTTTCTCCTTAAATCTGTCTGCACCAATTATTGTTGCTTTTCTGCCACCAATAATACTATTTATTCTCTTTAATAACAAATAAATCCCAGATTGCAAGCACACGTCTTCCTTCAGGTGCAGAATATGGAAATTCATTATGGTGTCAAATTAAATACAAGAGCACTGACAACTGATAGAAATGTAACATTTAATAATAAAAAACCTTGGAACAAAGTCAAAACTTTGCTCCAACTTCTGTGTCTCTCTATGAGATGTGGCATCTGAATTATAAGTATGTTTCCTTAAGGAAAGTAGTCATTCTCATACCAATAATGTTCAACGTAAATGAAGTGAATGATTAAGATTTGTTACAGCTTTAAATCTGCATCTGTTTACTTGGTTTCATCTAAATCTATATATACATTTTTTAAAAATAGAACTTCATTATTGTATGCCAATTTGGGCATTTTTATGGAAGGGTGAGGTATAAACATTTTAAATAAATTAGATGATACATGTATTTAATATGCTAAGTATTTGAGGTGCAATAATGGTTAATGATTGCTTTCATCCTTTTACTGTAATAGTGCAAGGAAGTACAATATCCTATAGTTTCTTTTTACAGTATGAAAATTCCCATAGGTGGTAATGCAAATATATTTCAAATTATTCTGATGTTTCAAAAGTTGGTGCATGCTTAAAAGAATTATGCTTGCAGATCTATAGAATACGTTGATGCTGTTTATAAAAGATATACCTAGCGAGTTCATTACTTTTACTTTTCAGCCCATGATACAACGTTCTTTAAAATTAGACAATTTATATTGTTCTCAAGCTTCTCTAATGAATTATTTGAGCTGGGAAAACACAACTATATAACTAATGTAATTTTAGCATTACAAGAATGAGTCTAAGCTCTTCCTGGGCATGTACACCTCCTCCTCTGACCCAGCTGTGAGGATGTGTTATGAAGCTTTTGCTTCCATTTTTATTTTAACTAAACACAGCTTGCTATGTTGCCACAGCCTGGACAAGCTGGTTAATCTTAACTATGGTTAGCGGAAACAAGCCAACTTCAAATCACTGTATATTAAGCTAGCTTGTTTTTCAGTAGCCATAGTCAAGAGTAGCCACAGTTTGGCCACCTCATGAGAAGAGAAGACTCCCTGGAAAAGATCCTGATGTTGGGAAAGATTGAGGGCACAAAGAGAAGGGGACGACAGAGGACGAGATGGTTGGACAGTGTTCTCGAAGCTACCAACATGAGTTTGACCAAACTGCGGGAGGCAGTGGAAGACAGGAGTTCCTGGCATGCTCTGGTCCATGAGGTCACGAAGAGTCAGATACGAGTAAATGATTAAACAACAACAACAAAATGAAATATTGATTGACTTAGTATTTATATTTGCAAAGTATAATAATCATACAGAGACATGTTCCTTCTTTATAGGCCATTTTGTGTGCTAGATATTAACTGTAATTAAATTTAGAACACATTGTTAAAAAAAATCCCACCTCCAGCACTTATGGTAGTAGAGATATTGTAGTGACTGATCTTACAACTGTTTTGAAGTGAATGCAACAACTGTCTTTATTCTGGTCTCACTAGCATCAAATTAGGCCTTCCCATTCTTGTTCTATCCAGTTCTGTATTAAAGACACTGTGTGCGATGTGGTGATGGAGTTCTCTTTTATACATTGCTTTCCACCTTTTTATAGTGGGAAAAGTTTGGAATGAATTTGCCTAAAAGGAAAAAACACACAAAACAAATCAGTTTGTAATAAATCTTCTTGTGGTGTGTGTACCTTCATTTCTTTCATTTGACCTTGGTGGAGCAGGCTGGTGGGGCAGTGAAAAATATGATATGAAAAATGAGTGAGCAGAGCGAGGTGAACAGTGAATCAGTCTTGTGTGTCATTAGCTTTGAAAATCTCACAAACATTACTGAGTCACTTTGCTTCCCCCTTTTTCTTCTTCCTCTCCCAGACCTATCTTACTGTCAGGGTATCTTGGTTGATCATGTTGCTTGATACAACAATAATATTTTAATACAGGCTTTGATTGAATCATTTAAGTAAACCAGTGGTGTTGCTAAGTCCAATTGTCTTTCAATTAAAACACAACAAGTTAATTGCATAATAAATGCAGCATTCAGGTAGGACCTAGCCTACTCTGGAAGCTATTGTGATATACTTGCCCTTCTAGCCATGTGTAAAAATGGTACGTTATACCAGTACCTGTCTGTCATTCATGACAGTGGTATCTGAGAGAATTTCACAAAACAATGATGCAAAAATGGAATCCTGAAAAAAAACAAAAACCTTTGGCTGGTATTGAAATGTTAGCAAAGTGTGTACCATCTAAGCTTCCCTGGGAGGGTGTGAGCGACATTCCACAGGTGGGTTATAATATCAAATATGTAATATTTCTCTCTCAGCTTTTTAAGTGTTTGGACTTTAGGGTTCCAGTATTCAATACATTTGCCAGTCAGTTATTTGTTAGGATTGTCAGATGTGATGAATCTCCAGTAGCCTGATCTCTTGAATAAGCCCATGCTCTTAGTGGGAGAAACTCTGAACAAAGTACTTCACTGCATGATTCCCAGATTGTGGTCTGTGGACCACCAGTGCTCTGTGATCTTCATTCAGTGGTCCACAGCATGTCCACATCAAATATTCATAAGTTTTGTTTCATCTTTATTACAATTTGAGCAATAAAGGGGGAGCAATAAAAATACAATTAAAACTCATACAGCATCTAGATCAGTACATTATAATTGCTGCAACAAGCAGAAAAGTTAAGTCGTCCACCAAGAACCTCAGCTACTTTCAAGTCCATGGGAAACAAAAACTGGAAACTATTGCCTTGATGGTTTCCAAAATGGGTAAAAGAGGTATTTCATCATCTCCTCTGGAGGAAAGTAGGTTTTAAAATGCTTCAGAGGGTTTAGTAATCCATTTGAATTCATATTATTTTTCTGAATGAAAAAATAGATAAATTATATTCTTTTCTGTTTCTGTGAGTGGTAAAGATAGGCCTATCTACCCCTTTCCTTAAGCCTCACTCTGTCAGGTGGGTAGAGAGGCCTTGCTGCTTCACCTGTTCCTAGCACCCCACAAATCTAATTCCAAAACAGCATATTGGCAGTGCTGTTGTTGAGCCCTGGAATGTAGCAAACAAGCAAGATCTCATTAAATCAAAGACAGCAGGTCACCACGGTTCTAACCAAGGACATGATTCTAGGGCTCTTAGGTTTCAGGGAGTTTGTGCTTCTGACTGTGGCCTGGTTGTCACACCAATCAAGTTAGTCATGTCAGAAATCCACAGCCAAACTACCAATACTTCTGTTGGGGTCCTAAAGAACAGTTTCTGAAGACTCAAGAGACCATGTTCCTAACAGCAGCCCTCAAAGCAGCTTTTACCTCAGGCCAATTTCTCCAGACCTCCACCCCAGGCAATTACTCCCCCCAACCCAGTCCACCTACTGGGGACAATCTGCCTCTGTACCCCGTAACTCCTCTGTTCTACTTGTAGCTTCTTGGACACTTTAGCCCACTTGTATAACCTTCCTCTGGTAAGATCTTTACACAAGGTAGCCTCTCAGGCTAATTTAGCCACCAGCTCCCTTCCCTGATGTACACTGGAATTGTTGGCAACACTGCTTCGTTTTGGGTGGTCCTTTTTTTACATTTCAATCCATCAATGATAAATTCTGTTGTAATCCCATAGTTGTGGCTGGAAAGGGGTGAGATTCATTTCCGCTAGATGTAGCAATGGTCACTGGGTTTAATGGGTTTAGAAGGGAATTAGATAGGTAAATGGAATTTCTATTTTCAGTCAGTATACCTCTGATTCCTAGTTGCCGGGGGATTATCAGAGCAAGGATATGTTAGATTAATGTGTATTATTTAGATTTGATGGTGTGTTTGGGTTGGAGAGGTGGTTGTGCTTTCTGTTCCAGCCAAAGCCATTTTTTTAACTAGCTGTAGTTCAAATTGCCATTTTCTGGGAGATAATGAATAGCAAAGCTCATAGCCAAGATTATGGAAGTGGGACTCTGCAGAGGGCAGCTGCCAGGAAGGTATACCAAACCAAGATAGGAAATCAGTTTAGCTGTAGTGTGTTTAGTTCTAACTCAAAGCCTCCTGCACAGCCCTGCTTTAAACTGGATTTTAAAATATTTTGGCACATGATCTTATCCAGTTCATCTTTTCCTGAGGTGAAATGCTGGGGTGTTCAAAATGTATTAATCTTGTAGTGTAGAATCCAGGTTTTTTATGGTGAAAGAGACACTTCAGAGGCAGCTTGGCTTATTTTTCAGTTTTCTTGTTCAGTTCTTTTAAGCACAAAGGTCCTTTTCTAGGTGACATATCATGTTGTATTCCAAAGTACACTTTCCTTTAATTTACAACTTAATTTTCAACCTAATTCAGAAGATTGATACTATAATGCTATTTGCAGAAGTATTGAAATGTCAGTAAGTTTTATTGTAGTAATAAAGAGAATTCCATATATCACACGCTCTATAGGGATCCTTGCTTTTTGCATAGATCTTCATAGCAACAACCAGTGGCTAAATGCTGGCAATCATTAATTTTTAAAGAAGACGTGGGGATGATGACTTGAGGAATGAAGGCCGCCATAAAGAATGAACTTTAATTTTGACACTTTTTTTTGTAGGTGACTAAAGAGGAGATGGAGGTGTTCTGCTCAAAAAATAAAAAGGTTTAAATCCCAGGTTTCTAATACTTAAAATGCTGTCTGCTCGTAAAAGATTTCAGTCCAGGAGAAGCCATCTTCGAGCTTCTCCTAACAAATGGGCATCAGTGGTCCATGAAATAATCAATGTCGATAATCCATCCTGGGGTCTGCCAATATGTTAATGGGTCTGCCGCATCGTTATTGCTACAAGGCCATAAATCATTTCCATACTGTGGTGCTTAGCAGTTGAGGACTCAAACCCCACCCTCCACCTCTTTCCCAGTCTGGAATAATAAAAAAAACAACCCTGCTTAACAATGAATGTCTAAACATTTTGCAGCTCTGTGCTTTGATTGTTTTCAGATGCTAAAATAGTAAGTGGGACAGATTGTAAATCAATAAGACAATAAGACAAAGTGTTTTAATAATACAAAGGCTCAAGGTAAATCATACTTCTGTTTATATTATTGCTTTTGAGGTTATAAATACATAGAACCAACCAACAAGGCCTTAGTTAACATGTGGAGATGGATCCAATATTGACAATTTGGACATCTATTGCTTCTATTGGATTCTGCATTTTTCCCCTTTAAAAAGGATGGGAAAACACTGTGCTGTTACTTCTGGGCAGAAAAGAAAGCTGAGAGGTAAAGGAGGGTTCGTACTCTGCAGTAGCTGTCAAGATAAGGTATCACCCCTTGACTTGAACTGGACTTTCATTAGATTTTACGTCACAATAAAAATGTAAATAAATGGTAACTAGTGCATTGCTATTAGACTTAAGAATATCCTCTTAAAGGTGAGGTGACCAGAGTGTGTGTGAGCCCACAGCTCATGCTAGATCCTCCAGACTGATTTCCACTGATGCTTCAAAACATGTGTGTGTGTGTGTGTGTGTGTGCAATGAGGTTGTGGCTTTGTTTCTGATAAGATGTCTGGTCCCACAGCTTAAAACAATTCTTCAAATTATCTAGAATCAAAAAAGCTAGTGGAAGAACTATATGCTGTTAGTAGCATGTGGCTGCCACCAGTAATGGTGCCATGTTGCAGCCTCATTTGACACTCTATATTTCACATAGTAACATTTAACATAGCACCATGGGTTAATTGTTCTTGTAAGTTACAGGGAATCAGAAGATAAAACATTGGGATGCAATTCTTGACGTCAGTACTATATTCTCAAGTAATGTAAAGTTATACCCTCAGGTCTTTGGCAAGCCAGAATGGGTACAAAATAATGTTCCCATCCTAATTTTTGTATATTTTTATTGTCTTTAGATTAACTTGTTCCTCAGAGCTAAAATTCTTAGGACAAAAGCTAATAAAAACAAAGGAAAACAGGTTGTTTGGGTGCCCTCCCCCACATTTTGAATAGTGTCTTTGCTAACCTGTCTTTTAAATACTTTCACAGTGTGTTCTGCTGTTCAGGAAGTAAGGGCAGGAAAGAGCCCGAAAAGCAGTGACTCCATATAGACAAAAATACAATTAAAACTGATATGACTTTTAACAGAAGTGGCAGCACCAGCCAGGATGGAAGTAATTTATTCAAAAAATTGTCTAAATACATAAACTGCACTGATGTATGGGTATGGTAGCGGGACAGTGGAAAATTTGATAGTTGTTTCCGTTGTGTAAATTACTGAGGCAGGATGCCTTTGTGAAGTATGGGGGTTTGTTTAATGTTCTGACAACAAATTTAGATCCTGTTATGGTTATTGCAGTGTAATGCAGTAATAAAAATTGAACATGACACACCAGCAATTTATTATTTGTGTGTTTTTTAACCTTGAGTATCGGATTGTTTGCCCAAGCATATCCTTTGATTTGCTATGAAATTTATTGTTGGTAAAAACAATCAGATTTCCATTAGTTGTAAAAAAAATAATATATTTTTTTTGGCCACAAGCCATAGATTTAGAAAAAAATTGAAGCTAGGCTGTAGGACTTATGACAGGTAGGCTTATGACATTATATGGTAATTCAGCATGAAAGAATAATTGTGACACTCCACTTGGTGCTGGAATATAATCGTGCTGTGAGGTTCAATTCTCTGAAAGGCCAAATTATCTTCAACTACATTAGTCTGACAACCTATAATGCCTTGCAAAGGCAATTTGTAGATGTTTTACAGAATGCCGGCAAACATGGCTTACCATTATGCTACCCATTAACAAATTTGTGTAGAGTGAGGAGAAAAAAGTAACTTTTCAATTTTTCCTAACAGTTTTCAAGCTTTAGAAATACAATAAACATGTACGGCGTAATGGTAGTTTATGCTTAGCTATTTACTCCTACTTCAGTGCCTACCTGGAGTATTGGAAGACAGATTAATTTTATGAATGGTACCTTTTCAGCAATATTTATATTGACATGCATTTAAACAGTAGCCTCAAGCCAATGATGGAAAGAGGTAATATTAGGAAATGCAATTCAAGCGGAGGGGGTGGGGGAGAAAACATAGGGGCATGAGTGTGGTTTGAGATTTTATGGAAATGCTGCATAGTGTTCTGGTAGCCTGAGGCTACCTGCAAACAAACCCTCGGATATGCCTCTTTATGCATATTTCAAGTGTGGTTGCAATCGCCATGCAACTAACGGTGTAATAACTACATGTCCTCCTCTCCATTTCTATACTAGTTTTCTTTCCAAGACAATTTCTGCCGGACTTTTCCCATATTCTAATATCTAAAACAATCTCAAACTGCCTTTTCCAAACATTTATTCTGTTCTTATTCCGTACTGATCCTAACCAAAGCCTTTCTTGTATTACCATAATGGAAATGCATACTACTACGCTGCTTTTTATATAAATTAGATATCCAGGAAAATAAGATGACTTAAAGGTGGAAGCTGTGTTGAGAGATTATGAAGTGGGGGGAGGGAAGAGAAGGGAAGGGAAGCAAAAGGAAGAGTTTCCCATTTGTAATGGAACCCAACACTGCAGAAATAATGTGTCTTCAGCCATGAATGGTAGGCAGCAGAAGAGCAAATCTAGCTTGACTCTTGAATGAGACACTATTCTTAAGCTAGCTAGAATTCGTCGGCAAGGATTCTTGTGTGCTGAGACTTGGTCAGATCAGGAATATATCTGTAAAAACATTTACTCAAAGAGCAGGTGCTGATCTTTACAAATTGCTTCACAAGTAGTTGGCCATCTACCCCTGGGGACATGGCCATATGGAAAAAATAATTTATTTGTTTATAAAAATATTCTTATACTGCCATATCATTAAAAATATCAGCATGGTTTACAATAATATATGTATATAATAAAAGATTTGTAAGGAATTAAAATCACATTTCCACGTGTGTCAACTGTTAGCTAGGTATGTGCTGGATCAGATGTTTATGTGTATGACTGTTACCTTAGGATAGTTGGGTTTCTCTATCTGCAGTGATTGAACAATCCTAGAAAAATCACACTGAAACGTCAGTAAGAAATTTTGCAGTTAAGGTGCACAAATATGAAGAAGGGTGCAGTTGAAATAAAAGAGTAATGAAATATCTTTTTCACAAAATATATTAACTATGTGATTTAAAGTGATATTCAGGATCATTTCTAGCCTGTTTAAAATGGATACAGTCATACCTCGGGTTGAAGTAGCTTCAGGTTAAGTATTTTTGGGTTGCGCTCTGCAGTGACCTGGAAGTAACAGAGCACGTTACTTCCGGGTTTTGCCGCTCACGCATGCGCAGACGCTCAAAATGATGTCACACGCATGCGCGGAAGCAGCGAAACGTGACCCACGCACGCGCAGTCACGTGTTACGTTCTACTCAGGATGTGAACGGGGCTCCGGAACGGATCCCATTCGCATCCAGAGGTACCACTGTATTGGATTAGCCTTCTCCAACCTGTGGCTCTCCAGATGTTTTGGAATCCAACTCCCATCAGCCTCAGTGATGGTGAGACTTGCAGTCCCACAACAACTGAAGGGCACCAAGTCAGCAAAAAACTTCCTTAGACCATTGAATCACAACTCAGCTCTTGTTTAAATAGCATCATAAACATGGTTCTCACTAAGTGTAGCATCAGGCATTTACTAATTTATTTCACTGGTATCATGGCCTTCCTCTAGTGAGCTCAGGGTGGCAAAAATGACTTGTTAATCCCTTTTGATCCTTCCTACAACCCTGGGAGGAATTTAACTGTTCCAAAGTCACCCAATGATCTTCATATTTTAGAAGGTCTCCTTGGTTGAAGCAGAACTTTTTAGCCACTATCTCACATGTGACATCATAATTGCCTGCTTGTTTCTTTCTCAGACAAGTTTAGGAAGAACTCCATTTCCTTGCTTCTGGTGGAACAGCCTACTTTTAAAAACACATCTTTACTGAGAATGAAGGGGAAGCTTTGTATGCCTTCATTTTGCTGAAAGTCATGCACCCACTGTGTACTCTTTCTTGTGAATGATAGGACTGTGAAGCACGACTCCTAATTCATTGGCAACATTTCTTACTTTTTAAAGATTTTATTTATAGTCACATTGAAATATACACATATTTTTCACTCCATAAGATGCGCTTGACCATAAGATGCACATAGTTTTTAGAGCAGGAAAACAAGAAAAAAAATATTCTGAATCAAATGTTGTACTAAACTATTTAATAAACTACCGGTATATCAAAATAATATTTCAACCATGTAAAGTAAGCAGCAGTCAACAGTGGCATTAAGAACCATTATCACTGTCATTAACAAATGAAGATAGACTTTATCCCCTAGTAAGTGGGGCAGGCAATGGAAATATATGAGCTTCCCACATTGAGTCACTTAGATCTAAGGACTGTATGGTTCGGCCCTACACAATTATTTTAATAAAGCCAAAAGAAGTGGGACTTTCTTCCTTTTTGTTCATTGTAGAGAGCTCTGGGGGCTTTCATATGAGGGAGGAATGAGGGTGAAATCTGAAGCGAGCCGCGTCCCTCCTCCGTGCCACATTCGCTTCATAAGACGCATAGACATTTCCCCTTACTTTTTAGGAGGAAGAAAGTGCATCTTATGGTGCAAAAAATACGGTACATTTCCAACATTAATATCTTTTAATGAAAACATTCAACACCTTCCCTTCTTCCCCTTCTCTGGTTCCTTTAATTTCCCCACCGTTCCTGCATATTCTTATATATCCATTTAGATCACTTTCTCCCCTTATTCTTCCTTTATTATATATTATACTGTTGAATTTACCTTAATGCTGTGAGCGTTTTCACTTGTTTACATTTATTTCCCAAATACTCCACAAAGTTTTTCCACTCCTCTTTACATACTTGGTCTTCTTGCTCTCTTATTTTACTTGTTAGACCTGCTAACTCTGCGTAGTCTATCATTTTTAATTGCGAATCCTCCTTTGGCAGCATTTCTTCCAAGAAGATCCCATCATGAGGCGAGATGAGGTTAGCTTCAACAGGCAGCCAACTTTAGGTAGTATTGAGGATGGCAGAATGGGAGACACAGATGTGACCCACTGAACACAATCCATTGGGCAATTCTCCTGTGTGAGTGGCAATGTTTGTGCACTGCTCGAATAATAATGTTAATGAGTAGTTCCCTTTTCATTTAAATAAGACACGTGCAAGAGAAGATAATGTCCCATCCTAATTAGCAGGAAGTTTTTTGCCTGAGGCCTCATTGTGTCTTAGGGGTGTGTGGTTTTTCTTTTATGCTATTCGTGTTAGAAAAGGGATTGTTGCTATCTAGGCATTTGTTGGATTCTTTTAAATGCCAAGGAGAGCAACTATGCAGGAGGAAACTGACTGAAATCAGGTAACAGATTATTTTTGCAGACTACAAAGTCCCTCTGGTATATTTAAGGGCATGTTGCAGCATTAATGTTTACGCATAATGTTTTCCAAAGTAATTTATGCTGAACTGCCACTGACTTACTTAACATTTATAGGTCAACCACCTGCAGAAAGGGCATGTAGGTAGATTATTGTTGACTTTATGGTTATGGAAGCTAGCTAATCAGTGAGCATGCTGGGATATATCTTGTTATGCTTGAGTAGCTTTAACACCAGGCCTCTAAGATTTCTGTGGGCACAGGGTAACAGGCCCATTTCTCATGACCAAAGCCCCTACTGAGAGAGGAACTGTCATTGGAAAGGGAAATTGTATTACGAAAGATAATAGTTATATAGAGTTCTTCATATGGGCCAAATCCATCATCTTAATCATCCCTTGGCAAACATACAGAATGTTGAACATAAGATGACCCAGTGGATGAGGTGGAAATGAACAAGAAGAATTACCATGCACTCACAAGTATTATACAGATTTCTTCTCTCCTGAGATTTTTTTAGTTGAAAATTAATTTATATTATGAACATGAAACTTCTGTTCAAACCAATGTGTAAAAGGGTAGCTTTCTGAAATTTTCTCTGATTTGAGATCAGCGTTTGCTTGTGTGCCTGCAAACATGGTTTTGCCCTTCATACTTTTCCAAATAAATAACACTTAATATTTATGTTGGGGTTAGCCAGCCTTAATAGCAGGCATGTCACACTCACAAGATAAATCCAAGCAATATGCTATTTGAGCCTGCACTATAGCAGTTTGTATCCAACATTTTATGACCCAGGACCCACCTTCAGGTACAAAATGTGCACCAGTTTTAATTTTTTTAAAAAAGCAAATAAACATATATGCACTTCTCTATTTGTTTGTCTGTCTATCTTTCACATGGTATTTGTACACCGCAAATGTTAGAGATGTAGATGGGAGGGAGAGCTTTAGAAATCTCTAACACAGAATAATTAGCATCATCTTCCTCTAATATTCCCAGAGGTGGTAAACCATAACAGTCAAACCCTTACAGAAAAAGCATAAATATGTAGTGTAAACATCCTCTTAGTTTTTCTTTCCACAGCCCTCTCCTATTTTTCTACTTAAGAACGACAACACGTACATTTTGTGGTGCCTCTAGTCTGACCAATCTTAAATCAGGCTACACTCCATATATATGTCCTGACCTACCCATTTGAAACTAGTTCACTGAAGTATTTGGGCAGTCTCTCTTACTTTTGGATTAGTTTTGCCTTGAGCTAGCAGGCAGGAAGCTGCAAAACACAAATGAGTGAATGATTTCATTTAATACATTCAAATCACCTCAGTCAACAAGTATTTTCATGAACACATTTTAAAAGATATATATGATAAAAAGGAAGTGAGTCATCATTCAGCCCCCATTAGAGGATTTGTAGTGCCTCATTATCCTGCATTTGCATGGAGGAGTATGTAATCAAAAAGAGAAGGCATTGGACTGAGAAGGGAGGAACACTGAGCAGAGAAAAGTGATGGTTTAAAACAGCGGAAAAGGTCCTTCATACAGTGCATTTCACTCCTGGTACCATGTGTTTTCCTCAACGAAGTTCAGTTTAAGTATCATAATTTTGAACAGGTATTTTATTAATAAGCAAAACACTCATATATGTGCAACATCCATCAACTGAACTTAATCTTATCTCACTGAACAAGCTAACTGACAGGCTTGTTCTCAAGCATCTATTCGTCTTGAAGATAAAGTAAATTGCATCATCCTGGAGGGTGGGTGTGCAAAGGGGGCTACAAAATAAAGGAGAAGAGGAGCCATATGAAAAGAGTGCTTGATAGTTTCAGTGTGTGGGAGGAGGAAGATGCTGTAGGTTACCATGGGGGTGGTTTCTGTGCAAGGAGGGGATTGCACAAAAAGCAGAGTTGAGGAGCCATGGACAATGGGGGTGAAGGTGCAAATGGAGCTACAGAACAGAAGAGAGAAGTGGCTTCAGCAATGCAGCTGTGAAGAGAGAAAAGGAGCTTCGTAGATGCATGAGGTGGGAAGGGGAAAGTCTAGGGCTTTAATGCAAGTGCGGGGGTGTTGGTGTTGGCAAACGGAGTGAGGAACCTACAAAGGCAACACCACTAATAGCCATGTAAGACCTCCTGCTACAGTCCAGGAGTGCTCCATTTCCAACCTACCTAGGCTGTTTGTGGCAACTATTATACAGGTTGGCTACCCATGGTTTATAGAAGGCTTTTCTCAAGTAGTCAGCAGGGCTTACACACATTTTTTCATTAATCCCTATGGCACTCACTAATTGTAGTATTGCTACTGCCATATTATAGATGTAAAACTGAGGCTTAGACATGATGGTTTGCCAAAAGTCATCTACTGACTGCATGGCTAAAGTGGTATTTGAAGTGGAAACATCTCAGCTCCTATCCACTATGCTGACCCAGCGCTAATAGTCAGAAAACTTATTTTTCATTCTGTTACATTATTTGGGCTGATTTGATTTCATGTCAAATACAGAGAAAGTGTGACAATCTTTGTGCTCTATTGGATTTCCCCCACCCCAAATACAGGCCAATTCTGGATTGTCTATCTAGCCACTGTGTGCTGAGTACCATATTCTTAAAAGTATTTGTAAATGTTAAACAAACTTTCATTGTTCTCTAAAAGAGATGGTTTCCTTGAGAGATTTTCTTATAGGGTAACATTTTAGGCCCTTTATTTTTCAGTATAGATTTTTCTTCTTCTTTCCATAGAAGTTGTAATAAGAAAGTCTTTGATGAAAATTTTCCTTATCAGTCCCACATTCCATTGCTGATTAGTATCTCTTAAAAGGATTGCCTTGTCAACACAAATACTGGCGAAGAAATTGTTGAGTAGGAATGGAGTGGGCAATGTGTAGCTTTTCTTCGGAATATCTTTTGGGGGGGTCATTACTAGTTCTGTACCTGATAGATTTTGCTTGTAACAAAAATGTAATTTTGATGCTTTGTGCCTGGTAGATTTCCATTCCACATCCCAATACTAAGACCTCGAGACTTTAATGGAGGAGGGGCACATCATAGGTGAAAAGTGATACCTCATAGGTTGAGAACAGAGGATTGCTGTGCCTGTTGACACAAGTGCAACCTAAGAACCAGAGGGGAAGAGCTTGGGGCAAAAGACTGTTCAGTCAAGCAGAAAATAGCTTGCCCATGTTTCTCACCCCTCATGCTGAGATGTTCTGCCTTTTCCAAAGGGACCCCAAACTAAAACACTGGTGCCAAACTGGGGAATGTCAGCTACAGTAGACTGGCAAGACTATTGGAACCACCAGATATGGTCCATTGCTTTAATGGAAAAATCAACAAAATACACCCAAACCCATTAGAACTCGAAAATGAAGGGCAACTTTTCTAAAGATTGGCACCTGCTTGTTTATTACATTAAAGTAAAGGAGTATGATTGACAGCCATCTTCTTATGGATTCCTAATTGTCTGAAATTGTGATACTGTTTTTGGAATACTCCTCTCCCCTAGTATCGTTCCTTCCTTTTATTTTATTTTGTTGCTTTGATCTTTCTCTTTCTCCTTCTTTATTGTTTTGATTGCGTTTTAGCCAGTGAAGACAATACTGAATTAAAAGGACCAAGATCTGCCTTAGTGTGAGGCAACTTCCTCTCTACCAAGGTTAGGGATTGAGGTTTGGGCCAAAGATCTCAGATTATACAGAAGCATGTTGGAACAGAACATCCATGGAGATTCTCCATTTGAAAATTTAATCACTGCATTAGTCTTGTGAGTGGTTGATGCAAAAAATTGGTTGTTTTGTGTCTCTAATAATCTGTGGGTTAGCAACTCTGCCTTCTATGAGCAGAGCTGCTGTTTAGACTTGTTCCCTTCCATTCCTCCTGATAAGAGTGACTTCCCCCGCCCATCTTACCATCCAGGCAGCCATAGGTAACAAATGGGCCTCCCCCCAAAAAAACAACAACAACAACCCGCCAACTGGTAATCGTGTGTGTGTGTTGAGTGTTGTTGGTGGTGCATCAGGCCCCTGGACTGAGTCTTGCTCAGGAGTCCCTCAAACCCGGCAGCTCTGGTTTTCATAAGCCAGGCTCCTGGGTGTTGAGCTTATTGCAGGAGTGTGCATGATGGACACATGAAGAAAAGGCAGTCATGGTAATGCCTGCAGCAGTAGCATTGTATGAAAATGGAAAATACATAAGCATCTCTGCCAAAGAGCTGCAACTAGAAGCAAACAAAGACAACCTGAAATTAAGCACTCTATTTTTAAAAAATGTTCAAATAGTTAAAGTATCCTGAAAGCTCAGGGCATGTTTAACAAGCATGTTGGTGGTGATAAATGACAAGTATGCTTAATTGCAAAAAGAAATTACAACAAGTCAAAATTAGAAAATGTAACATGAGAAAATGGGGTGTGTGTGTGTGGAGAAACAATCCGCTGATTATGTCTTGATCACTGTACATTCAATCACAAGATATCTTTACTTATAACTTAGTCCAGAGGTTTTCAAACTTTTGGGGTCCATGGCTCCCTTGACCAGCTACATTTTGTGGCACCCCTGTGGGGATCAGGAGCCCATTTATGTCACCCTTTGCTTGCAGAGCCAGCAGCCTCTCACCCCTTTTCAAATACCCTTCCTTGGGGAGTGTTCCCTCAGCCTCCTCTCTTCTCCCCTCTCCTTAGGAGTCCTCTGGGCAGTTGCAACTGCTGCCCCTGGTCTCTGTGCTGCCCCCACCTCAAAGTGAGGTGCCTCCTCACACTGACCCACAGGGACTTGGCCAGCCCCAGAGGCACCATTTTCCTGAGGAGCTTATAGCCAGGGCTGCTACAACAAACAGCTTTGCAAGCCTTTGGGAGGCAGAGAAGGGAGCGGGCATCAAAGGAGGGAAGGAAGGAAAAGGGACAGAGGCCAGTGTTGCCCGCGACACCCCTGACCATCATTCAAGGCACCCCAGGATGCCACGGCACACTGGTTGAAAACCACTGACTTAGTCTGTTGCAGAGATGTATTGAACTAGGTAATCCTCAGGGTCCCTTCCAACTCTACAATTCTATGATTCTATGAAGTGTCTTTATCTTTATACATAATTCATTTTTAAAATTTGTATGTCACTTCCCCACAAAGAATAAAGTAAACAGTAGAAACATAACTTTCAATAGACTGTACCTAATAGGAAAATAATTAAGCCTTACACTCATGTTACACAGCAATCTTATTTTTCACACATACTTGTACACACTCCTTTTGTGTTATGTCCAAGGGAAAAAATGAGACACACACAGAGAGAGGTGTGTGTTAAAATAGTCCTTGGCTCATACTAATCTATATTTTTAAAATGTTATTTCTGAGGGAGTGATTTATTTACAATGACAGCTTGTTACTTATGGTTGCTGC
The DNA here is from genome assembly GCF_951804945.1 of Podarcis cretensis. Lineage (NCBI taxonomy): Eukaryota > Metazoa > Chordata > Lepidosauria > Squamata > Lacertidae > Podarcis > Podarcis cretensis. The sequence continues at coordinate 17,103,708 of NC_137174.1, forward strand.
TGCCAGCTTCTGAAGTAATCTGATAACGTCAAATTGTGAAGGGAAGCAATAGGCTTTGCCTTGACTGACTTGCTATAAATCATGTACATGGCTGGTATATGTGTGTATATGAGGATGCGCAGGCTGATACTGATAGAAATACAAATCAAACACAACATATGGCAACCCAGTATAAAATCAGAATTCTAGATTTCAACCTATTGGATTTATATTTCTGAATGAAATGAAATGGCCATCCTTGGTTTTATATCAAAACTTCAGTTCTAGGGACAATCTATTAACTTGAAGACCAACATGTAGAAGAGGAAGTAAACAAAGAGCTGAATGCAGAACGACAAGACAAGTTTTGAACTTGGAGTGGGAAAGAACGCCATAAGGATAATGGGCAAAGTTCCTCATCAACCGTCAAAAATTTCTGAACTTGCCAGAAGCATGTTCAGGGTCTCCAGTGTAAAATCCTGTGAAGCTACAGGGAACCAGGCAGAGGGCCTTCTCAGCAGTGGCGCCCTCCCTGTGAAACGTTCTCCCATCACATGTCAAGGAGATAAATTATACAGTTTTTAGAAGACACCTGAAGGCAGCCCTGTATTGGGAAGTTTTTAATGCTTGACGTTTTATTATGTTTTTATGTGTGTTGAAAGCCGCCCAGAGTGGCTGGGGCAACCCAGACAGATGGGCAGTGTAGAAATAATAAAATAACCACCACCACCAACCACATCAGTTCTTGTTCCAACTATTGGAGGTATAGCACTTCTTTTTGTGATGTCTAAGATAGGCTTCATTTTAAGATGACACCAAGAAAAATGGGACCCCCCCCCAAGCAACTGGAAACAAAAGCAAAAAACAATTGGGTAGGCAAGAAAAAATGTTTATTGATCCAACACAGTGGTTGAGGTGGAACATCTGAATTCTGAATTACCTTCTCTATATTTCCATGTTGTTAATGGGGGATACAAAGATGCAACATAGCCAACCAGATTTGTCTGTGCAGTTATATTACTGACTACAAGTAAAGGTAAAATAAGTCAATAGGTGAGCATTTTTGCAAGGAGTGCTGAAAAACCATTTCAAAAGTAGGATTAGCTCTGCATATTTTTGTGAGTTAAGGCATTAAGGCATTTATTTATCAGCACAAATATGAATCCCTGAAATATAATTTTAAACAAAAACAAATCCTAATTAAAGTATAAAACACTGTTGGCCTTTGCACAGCTAGTTAAGAGATGTGTGAAAACTCTTGCCATTTGCAGCTCTAGTGAAAGCAGCAGGCAAGACCATAAGCTTTTAATTTATATTGTCCTTTGGACATTTTTCCGAAACTATTTACCCATTACCTCTTAGGTCAGTGGCCTAATAATGCAACAAAGCACTTTTTGAAATTGCAGATAATTTTCAGTGCTCAGATCTCTGTGTAGTATTGATGGGGGAGGGAAGCTGATTAGGATCTTGGGAATTGTGCTTGATGGGAACAATCTGGAAGGAGTGAAAAATTATTAAACACACACAGCGGGAGTTGTAGGGTTTACCATTGGCGTGCAGTGCTATTAATTCTCATTGCATCATGCAGCAGCTTGATTGCACACTGTGAATGCTGTTTATTGGAGAAGGGGTACAATTTTGCTTCAGTTTGTTGTAATGTAATACTAAATGCTAATTAGACCTCTAAAAATAATTAGACCCTCTTGCTACACTTCGAAATAGAGTCAGCCAATTCAGCTGATAGAAACAAAGGCTTTTAAAGCTGAGGCAGACACACTTCTATAGCAGCAGTGCCAACCACATTAAGACTGGGGACTTCTTAAAACCATGTTAATTACAGGATTATAAACAAATGTATTCTGGTAAGGCATACTGTTGTGCAGTGTTGAATAATAGCTAGTCATTGATTCTTGAAGAGCAGAGACATTAATGGTCAGTTGAATGTTCCAAGTGTCTTGAATCTACCTGTAGAGGGCTTGAATTGATTATTAGCCCCATAGCCCAGTCTAAGTCAAGTATGTGCAGCAAGGAAGCTGCAAGGGTGGGAGTTTTGATGAGATGTGGTTTTAAATATTGGGTTGCTTTACTGATGCTGCTTTGTAACTAGCACTTCCTGCCTCCGGGCTGGTTGTGGTTTCATTTCAGTCCAGTTTTACACTGGTCAAGAAACAATTGAAATGTATGTATCTTCAGTGCTCCTTCTTCCCATGGAAAACTATTCCGAGTATTCCAGGCTTCTGAAATGTGTCACATCCACCTGTAGAGTGCTTGGGATGATTTGCATCCAGTGGAAAAGCAATTCAGTGGCCATCCATCCTGCAGTCATCCTGGCAACTATTTCTGGCCCCTGAGCAGCTTGGCAGAAGAGAGTCTGGCCTTTGGTGAGCATTCCTTCTATCAGGAAATGACAGGCAGTCCCTGAGGCTCCTACATTAAGACACCCTCCCTGGCATTGGAGGGGCCATGAAACCAGGGGTTTGCCCACCTTGGAATCTCTATACACATGTGGTGTGCAACAGTGTTAGAAGAGAATGTCTCGTGTGCAGCACAGTGGAACAGAACTTACATGTCGTGGTGAAATCTTGCACTGACATGAGGATATGAGGCAGGATCATAGCTTTGTTCAAGACCCTTTAAACTGGAGAATTAGTGGCAGAACTGTGTGGGAAAACTCTAATATTTGGAGCTTTGCTGCCAGTCTGAGTAGATGATAATGAACTAGTCAGTGGTCTTAGGGCAGCTTCATAGGTACCATCTTCCACATACCATTAGGATTGCAAGTCACTGATTTGAAGCAGGCTGGGCAGGTAGCATGGCTTAACATAATACACATACAGTCTATTAAATAAAGTTCAGCTTAGGGGAATGCTTGCCTAAGCAGGTATGTCTTCAGGAGCTGCCAGTAGGGTCTGTTGTATTTCAGCTGGGGGATCTGGGTCAAAGCTCTGAAAGGTTTCGTGGTGCAAAGCTTTCAGTTTCAGTGTAACATTATCTTTAAAAAAAACAAAGTTGAAAGGACCTTACTCTAGCTATTTATTTCCAGCTATGCTAGCTATTCACTCCCAACTTCTTATTCAGTTTATTATAAACCCAATTTCTACCCCATTGTGATCCCAAATACCGTATTTTTCTGTGTATAAGACTAGGTTTCTTAACCAAAAAAAACCTAGTCTTATACTAGGTTTGAAATTGGGGCTCGACTTATACACGGGTAGTGCTGAGGGTTGTTTTCTTAATTTGGAGACCCCCAAAATAGGGGACGTCTTATACATGGGGGCGTCTTATACATGAAAAAATATGGTACCTCCCCTCCCCATAACTCTGCCTGCAATCCCTGTAGTGTTCCCTGCTACCTTCTTTCTACTCAGCTTAGGGTTTGTCCACACTTCCACTTATTCCATGCTTTCTAGGCACAGGTCTGAGCAATTTTGCCTTTACTCCTTCAGTCCTGCCCCCCCCCCCGAAAACCTGTTCATGGAAGGGGGAAAAATCAGAACAAGTGTGGTAAACCAGATTGCCATTTGCTCTGATTCAGTACTATACTTTATTTATTTTATTTTTTTAATAATATTTATTAAAATTTTTCAGAATAAAAAGGAAAGATAGCAAGAAAAAAAGAAAAAACAAATATGATTTACACTTGGTTTCAGTGACATCTTTCCCGGACTTCCCCCCCCTCCCCCTCTTGTATTCCATTTCCCTTAAATTGATTCCACAGATTCTTACCCCAAATTTTAAAACCTTACTTGTAATTTTAAATAACCCATTTATTCCAAATTAATTTATCTTATTTATCTTAATGAACCATTTCTCCTTATATTTTATATAATTCCCTAAGATCGACCCCATTTCCCTTCCACGAATTCCCCTATTTTCAAACAACAAACATGAAAAAAGAAAAGAAAAAAATAATATATAATTTTACAGCCTTTGGATTCCAAATCTCCCCCCCCCCCATTCCCCGGTTCCAATCCCCAAAGTTCATCCATTGTCTACTGCCAGCCTGGTGTATCCACGTCTATATCTCAACTCCACTTTGCCGTCTTTTGATAGCTTTTAATTTCAGAAAGTCCAATCTCGAAAAAACTCTCAGAAAAAGTCATTGTTCTTCCATCCAGACCTCTATGTTTAAGAGTCTAACTTAAATTCTATTTCTTGGTCCTTTTAAAGTCTGGATGTTCCAAATACTCCGGCTTCAAATTTGGTCCAGCTCTTATTCCTCAGGTTGCTTTTTCCTGTTCTGCTGCAGAAACCTTCTAATTCAGAAACTTCTTGTTCTCCACAGAGGCTTTTGTTATTCAGGAACATAACTTGCGTCAAGTCCCTTCCTTTCTTCAATAGATAAATCCATTGTCTCCTTTAGTATAGAAACCTCTGTAGACAAAATAATGCTTCGTTTTTGCAGCTTTCCCAAGAGATAACAGATCCTGCTCAAATTCATAGTATTTTTCCACTTGCTGCTACTGTTGCAATGTCCCAGCCTCCCTCTAGAGGGAATATGGTAACTTAAAAAGGTAAAGGTAAAGGTACCCCTGCCCGTACGGGCCAGTCTTGACAGACTCTGGGGTTGTGCGCCCATCTCACTTAAGAGGCCAGGGGCCAGTGCTGTCCGGAGACACTTCCGGGTCACGTGGCCAGCGTGACATCGCTGCTCTGGCGAGCCAGAGCCGCACACGGAAACGCCGTTTACCTTCCCGCTGGTAAGCGGTCCCTATTTATCTACTTGCACCCGGAGGTGCTTTCGAACTGCTAGGTTGGCAGGCGCTGGGACCGAGCAGCGGGAGCGCACCCCGCCGCAGGGATTCGAACCGCCGACCTTTCGATCGGCAAGCCCTAGGCGCTGAGGCTTTAACCCACAGCGCCACCTGCGTCCCCTTATGGTAACTTAATTTCTTTCAAAATCAGACCCAAAAGTCAAATAACTTGTTGCCTTTATTTCCAATAATTTATGTCCAAATTGTAACAAATCTAACCAGCAAAGCCATCGTAACAAAGTTCTCTTTTATTTTCCTGCTTTGACAGCTACTTTGACAGCTATCAAAGTTTCTGTGTCTCTTCACCAGTGATTCAGTACTATACTTTAAATGGCCCATTAGCAGCAGCAATACCAGCGTCAGCAACAAGGAGGCCTTTCTTTCTTTCTTCCTTCCTTCCGTCCCTCCTATTGCCTGTTTGAATGGTGTTGCAGCAGGGAGCAAAGGATCAAGTTCCTTTCTGGAAAAGCACAAAGAAGCTTGCACACCGCTAGATATGATGTGCTCATATTTTTGAGGCATCCATGCAAAATGTTCAGCTTTTAACAGATTTTCACATAAGCAGCAGCCCTGGGAACACTGCATCCCCCCTGCAGCCCAGCCCTGTTGCCCAGCACGGTGCTAATCGGTACAGTGGGCACCTTGGAAAGGAAAGAGGGAGTTGAGGGGAACCCTTTTGACTCTCTGCTGTTGTTCCTCACACTACTGCGCAGCACTGCTGCACATACCATCTGGGTAAAGGTAAGGCAGAAGGAATTGGCTTTTTGTTTAAGGAGAAATCAGATTACTCACAAAACAGGGGCAGATTTTGAAGATGCTGGCCCATCCTTAGCGGTCACTGGAAAACAATAATTTATCATTTTATTCCAGTTTGTGTGTGTGCACGCGCACTCCTCAAGTTTTTTTAAAGCCAATATTGAATAAAGTGTTGCAATTGTCTACTAAGTATCATGGTATTTTATAGCAAAGTAGTCTATATGTCAAGAATACTTAGCTTCACAACATAGGAGCCAGCTCCTAGGGGCCAAGGTCCCTTTGCTCCCCCCCAAAAGAAAATCTTTCAGGGGGCTGCCCCCCAAAGTTGATGGGCATTGTCCTTCAAATGGGGTATATGTGTGTGTGATGTCATATGATCAATTATGCAGGGCAGGGCTTAACAGGGACACCCCCCCAACATTTTATTCAAGTTGGCAGCCCCTGCCGCACAGCAAATGGTTGGCACAAGAATCATATTGTTCATTCATCCTGGACAGTTCCCCAAGTCCTTAAAGACAATCTACCTTGGGCAAACCTAGAAATGTTAGCAATCATCAAGTTTTGAAAGCAAACTTACATCATGTGCTGCACAGGAGCATGTATGCCAAAACTGGAATGATATGCAGATTATGTCTTGCAGTGTAAAGATAGGCCAGTGGTTTGAATGAAGGCAGCTTAATGTCGCATAAACACACACAGGTGGGGAGACCCACAAAAACACACACTGTTGTAATATCACACTTGTCTGAATGGCCTATTGCCCTCTTAAGGTATATTTCAGAACCCCAGAATGTAAATACTGTAATAAACAGTTACATTTTTCTCTGCACACTGAGAGGATACATTTGACTTGTGCTCTGATAAGGTGTTTAAACTTCTTATTCTCCTCTAAACGCTGCATTTCCTTTGTGTTCTGGGGATGGGAGTGTTTGAGAGGCAACAAGAGGTCAATCCAATATGGCTGGCATGTTATATATATCTGGTTTTAGTGCATCATATGTACCAGAAAGCAACTGCTTTGACAAACTGCTGCTGTGTGACCCCGGTAGTCTTGGGTCAGAATGAGAGAAATTGGTGTTGTACTAAGATGTATGTTAATACATATATTATTTATATAGGCATTAGTGAACACTGTGGTTGTCCCAGCACAAACCAAAGCCTTGGTTTGTGTCCTTGGGGCTTTTAGGAGCTCAGTTTATCATATGTTGTGCCCCCCTTTTTCTTTTTTTGCTTATGAATAATTAAAAACTTAAATTACTTGCCATGTACAAAATTCATATGCCGGGGAAAATAGCTACATGAAAATTAATTTTCTGTTCTGTGAGACTGACGGGAAATCAATTAATCTTGATGTATTATTTTATGCAGAACAGGGTGCAGGAACCAGCCGAGAGAATGGCTACAGCTGTTCTTGTTGGTCGGGCCATATATTATAGTTGGCGGGTTTGACAGCTTCTGAAGGAAATGGCTGAAGGGTATCAGGCAGGTGAATCAACTGTAAAAATTTATTGGAGAATACAAACTGTTTCTAAGGGACTGATATAAAACTCACACTTGAGAACTGAAGTATTGAATGTTTGTGTGACTGGAGCAGCTTGTTGTCAATATTTATAGCTTTTCTCTTTGTTACATGTCCTATTTGTTTGATTAACTATTCGGATGTTCGTGTCTTGTTGATAATTTATGTATTGTGCCTTCTGTAGTGTTTTTTTTGATACATAAAGATTTACCACTACACAAATAAAGCAGTTTTCATAGAGTGCAATATGCTAAACAAAGTGGCAGAGGTGTTTATGGCACATTTTTGAGTTTTATAACTCACTAGGTAGATCGGTGACTTTTGTTTACTGTTACTGTTCTTATGTTGAAACACATCTTGGCATACTAAAGGCAGGGAGGTAAGTGAGCCTCCTTTTTTAAAAAAACAACAACAACACAAACGAGTGCAGAAAATGATCAATATATGTGTATATATAATTTATGTTGAATTGCTTAATAGATTCTATTGGGTTTTTTTGAAATAAAGAAAAAACCTGCATGCAGTTCCATACATAATGCATAAATTATTTCTAATAAAATAGAATAAATCCATAGTTTTCAAACACTGGCTTACAGATCTTTGTATTCTCCAAGGTTTATATGCTGATGCTCTACATAAATGATACAAGTGAAATAATTATAATATCTCAGGAATGTGAGTCTGGGTAGCTTAGGAATGTGCATTTAGACGAAAGCTAATGTGTCACACACACTATATATATTTAAAGCACTCTTATACCAATTAATACCAATAAAGGGACGTGGGTGGCGCTGTGGTCTAAACCACTGAGCCTCTTGGGCTTGCTGATTAGAAGGTCGGCGGTTCGAATCCCCGCAATGGGGTGAGCTCCCGTTGCTCACTCCCAGCTCCTGCCAACCTAGCAGTTCAAAAGCACACGGAAAAGTGCAAGTAGATAAATAGGTACCGCTCTGGCAGGAAGGTAAATGGCATTTTCGTGCGCTGCTCTGGTTTTGGTGTTCCATTGTACCAGAAGCAGCTTAGTCATGCTGGCCACATGACCCAGAAAAACTGTCTGCGGACAAACGCCGGCTCCCTTGGCCTGAAAGTGAAATGAGCGCCACAACCCCGGAGTTGTCTGCGAATGGACTTAATTGTCAGGGGTCCTTTACCTTTATACCAATTTAACAGTCATGGCTTTCCCCAAAAAAATCATGAGTTACATTCCCAGTGTCCTTAACAAATATAGTTCCTAGGAGCCCCATCATGTGATTGATTATGTGGGGCAGGTCTTATCCCCCCCCCCAATATTTTATTCAAGTTGGCACCCCTGCATTGTAGGTAGGAAAGGTTGGAGAGGAATATGTTGATCTGTTAGAGGCCAGTAGAACTGCAGCAAATGGCAGGAGGTTATGACTATTCACCAGAATCAAATCATGCCACTTGGACAGCCTCATGAAAGTCCTTCCCTTTAAGCCTGAAAATGAACATGCTTTCATACTAGCTTGGCATCACCTAGTTTGAAGGCGGACCATGGTAAACATGAAAATCTAGTCCACAGCAAAAGGTATTTCCAAAAAAGTATATTTCAAGCTCAAAGTACCTGGATAATAATTTCAAGTATTTGTTGAATGCTTGGCTTTTATTGAAATATTCTGCACAATCTGTATTTTTAATACCTTTAAAATACAATATATAGAAAGCTAAGAAAAATAAAACCTATGAGTTTTTGCAGAAAAGTGCTTCTGTATATTTTGTTTCCTATAATTTAGCATACAAAGCTCTTTGTGATGCAGATATTTTAGAGAAAATGGTAAGAGTGCAATTATCCTCTGTTTTGTATCATGGAATCGATATGACGATTGTTATAAGGTTGGAAACTTGCATTGTGCAATGCAGTGGGGCTTCACCTCCCTTTCCTCCCCCTTATAGCCTTCCTCCCAATGTGCCCCAAAAATCTGCTCTGGAGGATTTCCTAAGCACCTGAAGCAGATATTATTGTGGGTGGGAAGAGGAGCGAAAGGTGAAGTTCCATTGCACAAATACGAATCTGTTCCATTTATGGATCAACAATGTTGGATCAGTGTTATAAACTGAGATGTGAATGCTGGGAGCTAAATGGCATCTTAAACCTAGATTATGGGCACTGCAACAGAGTGTCTAGGCACACTTTTTTATAACAAGAATACAAAGCTGAAAACGAATGAACTGCAGCTAAAATCTTATGTTCATTTTTCACATGGTCTAGTCCTCATCTGAAGACTGCAAAAAAAAAACAAAGCCATACTTCCCTTGCCCACTTCTGATATTCTTAAGAGGGTTCCTTCTCCAGTCTTCAGAGAGTGGCTGGAAGTGGGGAGGCAGAAAAAGGTCCTCCTTTCCTTCCAGCAGTGGCAGTTTTAACCTGAAATCTTTGGCACAGTACTTCACCCAGAGCTCAGAAACTGCTCACATTAATGAAATTCCCCTGTCGCAAAATGCGCCTGGAACAATGGGAGTTCTGAACACTTTGTTGGATACAATCATAAGTGTTTTTCCTCTGTAAGAGAACCCAAAAACAAACCCAAAGTTAAAACAAAATCTATTAATAAAAGCTGGCCAATGCAGCCTTCCAAAAAATAAGTGTTGACTGGTCCAACATTCACAGATGTTAAGCATTTTGTGATGTTATTTGGAGCTGTTTGAACCACATTAAAGTGCAGTCACTAGAGGGCTGAAACAGTTGGGCAGTATCATAAAGCATATACCAGGAATTTTGAGAAATTAGGTGGTGGTGGTGTGGGTGTGTCAGTTAGGAGAATTCCACATTTTTTCATATGTTTTGTGCGCACAACTACATAAATTGTTTAGGCACTTTAATGTAAAATGTGCCAGATACACAAGCTTGTAATTGCTACATGAGTTTGGCAGGTATATGCAATTTAAGAATATGTCAAATATGACAAATTATTGTTGAACTAAACTACAACCTTAATAAGATCACATCTGTTCATTCTATGCAGTGAACCGGATGCTGATTTAAAGTGTGTACTTACTGGTATTGCGTTGTTGTTTTAAATATTTAGCAGGCTCTTAGCTACAAGTAAAAGAAATGTGCTCGAGTACAAAACCTGTTTTGCAGTTATATATTTGCCTTTTGTAGTTCTTTTTCATTCTATTGGATGTTATGAGCATCATGTTATTTTTTCTCATGTGCATATATGCAGATTTCATACAGGTATGGTAAGCATGCTAAACAACAATTATCAATGGAAAACCTTCATAAAAGTTGGCATTTGTGATAATTACACAGCATACTTAGAGAATGGTAGAGATGCCAAAATGAAAGAATCACACACACTGTTCAAATGCATACCTTAGCAACAATTAACTCATTACATGTCAGAAAACATAGACGTGCTACTGATTTCACACTCAGTAGGAAGCTGCAGAAAATTCTGGCTCTCGGGTATACTTGTATTATGTGGTTTATTTTTCTTAAAAGGTGTGTCTCATTCACACATTATATTCATATTTGTAACACTTAAAACTGTAATTTGAGGAATACAAAATGGTCTTTTGTAGGGATGGTATGGTTTAAGAACATCTGGAGGTAAGGTAAAGGTGAATGACCCCTGGATGGTTAAGTGCAGTCAAAGGCGACTATGGGGTGTGGCGCTCATCTTGCTTCAGGCCAAGGAAGCCAGCGGTTGTCCACAGACAGCTTTCCAGTTCATGTGGCCACATGACTAAACTGCTTCTGGTGCAACGGAATACCGTGACGAAAGCCAGAGCACATGGAAACACCATTTACCTTCCTGCAGAAGCGGTACCTATTTATCTACTTGCACTGGTAGGAGGTAGAATCTGTCCATCATGAATAATAGCCATTGGTTGCCTTATCCTCCATGGATTTGTCTAAGCCTCTTTTAAAGCCACCCAAATTGGCTCCTGAATCTTTCAAGATTCAGCTTTATTGGATTTCCTCAAGTTCCTCAACTTCTTCCTATCTACTTTCTCCACATCTCTACCATGTCCCTCCTTACTTGCCTTAAAGAAGTCCCACATCTTGCAACTTTTCCTCAAAGGAAAGTTGCTTCAACCTCTTGATCATTTTGGTTGCCCTGTTCTGAACATTTCTAAGCTTGGTGATGTCCTTTTGATCATTTTGGTTGCCCTGTTCTGAATATTTCTAAGCTTGGTAATGTCCTTTTTGAGGTTAGGTGATCAGAAAGATGCACGGTAAATGTTACCTAATTTGGGGTGCCTCTGTTGTGTAAGCACTGCATACAATCTACTACCAAGCTAGTTGAACTTCAGCCCATTGAAATCCACGATTTAAGCACACCTAACTCTGTTGGATGGAAGGGAAGGGAACGTGGACATTGTTTTAAATCCACCACCCCAGCATAAGACAGAGTATGCATTTCTCAGGGGCCTTGTATCTTGTAAGTATATGCCCTTCCTACTTTATTATACAATTTAATTTTTCATGTCTTTCATTTATTAGCAGTAAAATGGTCTCTGGAAAAAAAATAATTAGATTAAGAGACTAAAATAAGTGCAAAGTGTAAAAATGACAGTAAAATAAAATAGACTCCCTATTTGCTAAAGTAAAATACAATCAGATATTTAATTATGGAGATATTCACATAAATGGTCCTTTTTTCTTACAGTAGCGTGGCTACAATTTTGAATATTGTCTACACAGTAATGCTCTCCTATAACAGCTTTCAAGTTGCGAATATTATTTATTAGTACCAGAAATAGTAGTGAGATAATTTCTTTGCTCCTTATTTTTGTGATCTTTGCATGGTATAGATGGACAATTTTCATTGCTATTAGCAGTTAGATACACTATAAATTTCCTGCTGTTTTCATATCCTGGAACTGTTGAGTTCAAATGTGAAAAACCTGAAATGAATTTAGCAATCTGAAAAATCAAAGCTATGATTTGGTCATCTCTTCCTCTTACTTCCTGTTTATATATATTTTTGTCACCCTTCTAAATGTATATATGTCACTGTTAGGATTCTTATATCCATAATTAATACTGAAATCCTTAGATATGTCAACAACTTGTTGAATCTTACCTATTTTTGATTAAGAGGTTTTAATTCCTGTCATAGTTCTACACCAGACCAAACTTATGTAACTTTACAAAAGAGTATCTGTTTGCTGATGGCGCAAGCAGCTATTAGCCATATGCTGGAACTATTATTGGTTTATTTCTTAGTGGCCTCTTGGGTTAATAAAATCTTGAAGAACTGTGCTGCAATATTTTGAAGCTCTCCATGAGTCATTCAGCGTATTTATGAATTTCTGCATAGACTTAAGTCAAGGGTAGCCAAGAGCATATAAAATGTAGTGTTAGTTCCTTCACATTGGCCAAAGTTGAGCAATTTGTAACGAATGGAGGCTTAAGTGCTGAATTATGTTGAAATTTCGCACTGAAATTACATGTGTTTTCCTTTCCAAGTTCTGTGTAGAAATTTTATTCTTATTTTTAATTTATTGAATTTATATTTACTGCCCTATACCCAGAGGTCTCAGGACGGTTCACAGAATAAAATCAATATATAAAACCACAAAATATATAATCAAAATAAAAACAACACCCCAATAACCCCCTCCTAATATCTCACGACAGCTATTGTTTTCAGATAACGTTTGTATGAGAACAAGATATGTAGTTTGACTACAGTGGAAACCGTTTCTCTTTTAGTATTTCATATATGTATGTTTGTTATGGTCAGTCAATGCCAGGCAAGTAGACATCTCCCACTCCCCTCCCCTCTGTAGCCTTCCCCCCTCCCTCCCTCACATTCCCAAAAAGTACTCCAGAGAGCTGCAGAACCTTCTAGAGCAGTGTGTGTGTGTGTGTGTGTGTGTGTGTGTGTGTGTGTAGGTGTAGGAGACGTCATCCCATTACATAAGCAATCTGGTTGACATTGGATGTCACCTTATGTATTTTCACCTATTCAGGTTTTTCTTTTGCTGAGTAATAATAGTATCAGCAAATAATGTTGTATCAGCCAGTAGAGCATGAGACTCTTAATCTCAGGGTTGTGGATTTGAGCAGTTGGTTGGACTAGATGACCCCCATGGTCCCTTCCAACTCTACAATTCTATGATTCTAAGTGCTTGAATGAAAATGTTAGTGTAGTATAGATGGAGATCTAGCACTTTACAATACCCTCATATTTTGTTCTCTGTTTTCAAACATTTTAAATGAAGATTAGTTTCTTAAATTCACTCCAACACTACATGCCATCAAATCTCATCTCCAGTCACTTAGATCTCTAATTAACTTATACTCTATAGGCCCATTTCTTCAGCTTACATTTCTTTCAAGTCCCTCTAATGTGCTGAGTTACACTGAAAAAAAACAATAAGATTTAGGGGAAGAATTAATTTAAGAAAGTCAGGAACAGATAAGGGAAAATGAGAAAAAGCAGCTTAGTATTTTGTCTTGTAAATGGCCTTGCTCCGTTAGACCAAAGAATCCATTTATTCAAGAAGGGGAGGGGTTGTTAATGAAATAGATGATGAACACAGCTATTACAGTAATGAATTTTAGCACTCACTTTATGCGATATTTTATTTATGAGCGGCTTGATTATTCAGATAAAGACAAGAAGTTTATGGCAGTAGATTATGTCTTGTTTTCATAAACATATTCAGTAGTTTAATAAACATTATTTATTTTTCACTTTAAAAATGGACAAAATTTATGAGAGATTATCTTAGGGTTAATGAAGTCTAACATTAAGGAAATATTGCCCTATAATACTGGAGCCTTCAGTGCTAGAGATGTAATTGCTTGATGTTTTTCCCCCTTTTTCCTAAGGGCTATTTTTTATATATTACACGTTTTGTGCCATTAATCCTATTTTTACAAGTTCCTCTTAGGCCAATTCATTGAAAATTACACGTGGAAGTTTACAGTTCTGTCATTTTGTTTTACTAAAAGGTTTAATAAATACTTAACTATTATTTCATTCAATTGTTATGTGTTTTGTAAGATGATGAAGGCTGCTCATGAATTAATAGTTATAATATAATGGTGATGATGGCAGCATTGCTATTGATTTTGCAGAAGAACGCTCTAAGTCCATCAGCATTAAGCTGAGATTTTTAAGCTAGCTGATTATGCAGACCAAAGTACATTTGAGCAAATAAAATCACAAGTGGGGAGATTGGTGTTTGCTGGTGAGAGTTGGATGTGATAATTAGCAGCATCATAGTTATCTAATTGACATTCTGAAATTGTAAGATTGAAAGCTACCGCGCAGGGAGTGCAGCACCCTACAGATGCATTTTATTGTGTCAGATAAAAGGGAGAAGCAAAAGAAATGAGGAAAACAGGCAGTACAACAGATTTAATTTGCAGGGGGAAATTTGTTCTAATGTATAATGCAATCTTTTACACAGAAGTGCAGTGCTTTCAGATAGTGCTGATAGAGTATCAGTGTGGAGAAAAGACAGCCGACACATACAACATCCTCTCCATTGATCAATGCTGCAAAACCATTTTGCTCTGTAGCAAAATCATAATGAACAATATAAGATCACAGTGCAAATAATGAAGGGCCCAAGAGTAACACACACATCCCTTGTTTTTAAGATCATTGGTAATTCATTCAGTGAACGCGTGTCCTTTTAAAATGCTTTAAAAATAATTTAGTGCATTTTAAAGGTAAACGACACCCTGTTCCGTAGCACTATAATTTGGCAGTATTAGAGGCTTTACCTTGTTCATGTGAGGCATGTTGGGGAGTGCACAAAAGGATTGTGGGAAGTTGGGAAGGAACTGGCAGGTAGGTTTGCATTTTCCAGCTTAATTCACTTGATGAAAAGCTGCTGCTTGTGATGTGTCATATATCAAAGGTAGGGCATCAGTAATCTTTGCTCAAGGGCACGGGTAACAGACAGATAGACATGTGAATGAGATGGGGGAAAAGCAACTCATCCTTTTCTGCTAACACCACAGCGGAGATAAAGGAAGATTTATGAGTCATTTTGGACCACATACCAGCAAGCAGCACACAGTATTTTTCACATGTTCCCAAAATTGGTGGTGGAAGGCAATCAGGTTGTCACAATGTCCATCAGGTGCTTTTACAGAGAAATTGGGTCCTTTGGGCTTTGGGCTGCACACTCAGCTTTCTCTCTCCCCACTCCCCCTCCCCACAACTGCTGCAGAGAATGTGTGTGTTTTATGAATGCTGTATATTTAATCTGAAAAACAAACTAAGCAGTCCTGCGTTCTAGTAGGCTCTAGATGCTAAGCGGGGGGGGGGGGGGCAGTCCAGTTACAAAGAGGTGGGTCCAAAGAACCACAAGCGCAAAGAGAATAGTGGCTACTGCTCTTCTATAAACATGTGTGTTAAGTTGTGGTGGTAGATTTCACACAGTCCTGTGCCAAGTAGGTTCTATAGCAACAATCATGCTTGTGTAAAGTGAATTTAGTTTTGTTCTTGCAATGCACCTTACAAGCGCAATATATAAAGGCAAGCAAAAGATACCTTTCATATGCAAAAGGCACCTTTCAATCCAGCTTAGTCATGAAGCATAAAATATTGTTGTTGGCATCTGTCTCAGGAGACAATAGAAAAGAGCCACCTTCAGGGGTAAAGTGAAATTGTTGGAGAGTCGCAGTGCCTGCTGTGGCTGTAGAGACTGATATGGCAAAGACATGCTTTATGGCAGGTGAGGCAGATGAAGGCGTCTGGTTTTGCTGCTACAGGTGCACCATGGCATTTCTTCTGTCTGCATTCCTCCCAGCGGTCATTCCTCCATGGTTACTGCCATGGATACACAACCTGTCTGCCTCCAAACACTGTGATTGCAAGGGATGTCCATACAGTGAGGTTAATATTGCCAGCCTTCATGTCATGTTTGCAGACATCGTTGTAGCTCAGAGTTGGTCCGCCAACGGGCCTGGTGCCTGAAGCCAGCTCCCTGTAGAGCACGTCCTTTGAGATCCTGCCATCTTCCAATCTGTGTACATCACCAAGCATAAAACACGTGCACTTTAGTTGTTTGTTTCTTTGTTTAAACACTTTGGCTTATTTTATTTATTTTTAAAAACTGATTTGCAAGAGTTCAGACTTCAGTTGCTAGAAGGCTTGCTAATAATTAAAAAGGCAAAATGTTCTACACTGAATAGGTTCTCCTTGGTATACAGCATATTTCCAAACATGAAATCAGATAAATGTTTAATTTTGTTATTTTTAAATTTAAAGCAATTTTTTAAATCCCTAACTATATATAAGTCAAATTATGTTTATTCCAAATTATGGAAATTCATGGACCAGCCTTTGCCTAGCATCTGTGCAGTTGTAGGCCAGGCAATGCACACACCTCCCTGATAGGAGATTGTCCTCAATCACAGATTACTCACAAACAGGAGGGCATTCCACTCTTCTTGCCCCCACCTATGATCCTCAAAAGAGAAGGGAGACCCAGGATGGTACTTATGTAGAGAGGCTGTCAGGGATAATGAAATATAGGGTGGCTGTATTTGGACTGGATTATTCATTGACTGGTAGGGTCATATAAAAATAGCTAGCATTATTGCTGCATGAATGGTACAAGCCTGGGGAATGTTCTTCTACACAAGCACTATTGAAATGAATGGGGATTGTACAGAAGCATCTCCCATTCATTGTTGTTCTACAGCATGTTTCACAAGGGTGTTGCAATAAAAATATTTTCTGTTCGTCATGTTGCAGTTTTGTTTGCTACTGAAGGATTGTGACAGAGCTTTCACCTTTGTAGCCACTAAGGAAGAGATTTCTCATGTGATCACAGATAGAATTTCATCTTATGGTAGAGCAGATACACTGAAGGTTTCTCTGCCTCCCCCACCTTTTCACCATCCCCATGAACAGAGGGGGGGGGGTGGAATCCCCAGCTTAGTATTTTCCTCTTCTGTGAAACCCCCAGTTCTTCCCAAGTACTCCTGTATCTTTGAGAGCAAATTGAGAGTTGGAAATGTAACAAGTGCAGCTTGAATCTAGCAGAGGACTGCATATTCCAAATATAGAGGGGGCCCCATGTAAGTTGTTTTAAATGGTTTTAATGTTGCATTTCATATTGTTGTAACCTGACCTGTGACCTCAGGATAAAGGGCAGGCAATAAATTAACATAATCATCTTCAGAGTTCAAGGCCATATTCCATCCAGGCAAAAACACTAAAGGCGGTTGCATATGAGGGATGGTGAAGAATGCGACCTAAGATGGTATGTGGTCTGGAGGGAGCCCTGGGGTGTGGTTCCCCTGACTTAACTCAAGCTTGGGTGACATGTTTTTGAAGTTCAGCAAAAAATGCAATTTTGTAGCATTATTTTGTGAATTTTTATGGACCATATTTGCTTTTTGACAAGGGGCAGTAAGCCCCCCCAGAGCATGCATGAGTGGCTTGTGCATCCCTCTTCCCACTTTGGCTGTTACCCTGGAAATGGGAAAGGGTTATGCCCCTCTGCAGCCAAAGCTTTGTCACCATCTTCCCATTAATATTAAAAGCTGACTGTACATAAAAAAGCGATTCATGGTACTACTATTTCATGATATTCCCTACAAGGCAGTTGTATGCCTGAGCCAGTGCAATTGAATTTGCCATGTATGTATTCTTTGAAATCTTGTAATGTCGATACAGTTTTGCCCTACAGGGGCATTTATATCCATCCATATTGCATACAGTAGGGTCCTTTATGCTATTGGTTAGACATTTATCTGTAGATTCTGCATGGTTTGTCCTAAATACAACCCCCCCCCCAAACCCTGAGAAGAAATTTGACAGCAGTAATTACTTCTGCTGTTACAGATGGACTTGAAAATATTCAGCACTCTGAAGATACTCCAACAATAGTATGGATTGAATCTGTTGTGCCTGCTACAAAAGGAATCCACACCCAGAAATTGCTGGCAAGGCAGACCACTTGGTACTCCTGACCTCACTATCCTCTTTGGACATGCTTTTGTTGAGATTTCTACACAAATAAAAGTTTGCTTAATGGCGCTGTATATTGAAATTTAGGCTGCAATAAAAAGCAAACTTACTCGGAAGTGTTTATATGGCACTTTCCAATGCTTTTCATGTACCTTTCAGCAATCCCTATAACAATACCCCTGTATCTGATGGATTTATTAAAAATGATCTTATCAAAGTACCCAATTCAGACTCCATAAGTAACTTATTCAGAGTGATATGATTTGTCCTACTATTAGGCCAGTTTTGTCTACAGTGGTACCTCAGGTTAAGTACTTAATTCGTTCCGGAGGTCCGTACTTAACCTGAAACTGTTCTTAACCTGAAGCACCACTTTAGCTAATGGGGCCTCCTGCTGCCGCTGCGCCGCCAGAGCACGATTTCTGTTCTCATCCTGAAGCAAAGTTCTTAACCTGAAGCACTATTTCTGGGTACCGCTGTACTCTGATTGACGGTAGCTTTCTAAGGCCTGCGATTCCCCTTATTGCAATTGGGAGGCTGAGCATATTTTCAATCCCTGGCATCTCAATTTGGGGTAGCAGCTGCTTCTCCTAAATATGTCCCAAGGCAGTGGGTACAGATTTTTCCTTGGGGTTTACTCCCAAAGCCTTTCTCATGAATGAGTATAGCTACAAGGCAGCAGAGGTAGTTTTACCTTTGCCTTGTTGCAGTTTACTTTTGATTCTGCAAAGGAGGCTTTGATCAAGCAATTGGTCTCTGGGTGTGATTGTGTGTGTCCTTGCATTGTGTTGGGCCTTGAACCGGTAAGTGATCGCCTTGTGACAGTTTCAACATGAAATAGTGTTGGCTTTAGCTTTTGTTTGAACAGCTTCTTCAGAGGAGAACACATGTTTCAACTTGATCTCATATATATATATATATATATATATTCCTAAGGGAGCTTTTTTGTCATATCGGATTGATAAATTTGTCATTTCTTAGTAACTTTTCATATTCACACAAATCACATTTTACTTTCAAGTGAGCCATATATTTGCAGAGATTTATCCACTTTGTAGCAACTTGACAACCATTGTGAATTCCAAAATAATACATTTAGAGTTTCTCAAAATGGTCTCTTATAGCTTTGTCTATTTCTATAGGGGCATATGATTATAATTCAGCACAGGAGTAATGACTGATATTTCACAGCAGGGGTATCTGTCCCAAACATCTTTCATGCAACAGTTAATGTACTATCCAGGGGGCGGAGTGGGAGACAAAAAATTTATCTAAAACTATATAGAAGTGGAAAATAAATCCCTATCTCAAGTTATTGACAGGAGTATACCATTTTAATATATTATCCATTCAAAGGGAAATTGTTTTAGTGAATATTTTCTACAGAAGATGGTTTTTAATTTTAACAAGTTGGTTTGTGCACTAATGCTTATACCAACTTTAAGATAAGAGCAGTTTAAAACTGGTGAAAATTCAAGACAGCCGTATACTTTTTATTCAGAAACATCATAGAAACCTGATCTCATTTGAAAAATCAGCAATACATGTATAAGAGACTGTGTACCTGTGCTTTGCCTCACCTTTTAATTGTCCTGTTTGCTGAATGCCTTGTTTTGTAACATGTTTTACTGTTCAGTTCCTTACAACATGCTACTGTGATGCATTGTACTTCCCTTGTTTGCACATGGTCTGGATCCTAGAATATTTGTGAATCTATTTATTTATATGCCTACTTTCTGCCAATTTGCTCAAGATAGTTTAAATACTAAAACAAAAGATAAAAAAGACAAGACAATGAAATAATAGAATTTTTTCAGGCTTTGTTACGTCTTGAGGAGTCGGATGAGATCATTGACCTGGGCTCCTATTCTTTTGCTTTAGTCTCTTTAGTGCAACACATCACCATCCCTTTTGAATTGGGGTGGGTCTATGGCAAGAAACACTGCACCAGTATTTCCAGGGTCTTTAACTGGCTCCTTTGGAAGCCACACACTGCCACAGTTTTCAGTATATTTCTCCCCTTCCCCCTGTTTTGGTTATGAATTAGGTTTATCAATACACCATGCATGTGTGCATGCATAACCCCCGCAACCCCCCCCCCCAAAAAAAGGAATATTGACGCATTTGAGTGATCATATCACTATATCCTATGTTGTTATAAAACTGTTAACGTAAACATTTAACTATTTAAATTGACCCTAGGACTTCATTTGCCCACTGCTCAGTCCCATTGGCCCTGGGGAGTCAGTATTGACCACCTTGGGAAGCCCAGTTCTGAAACGTTGTGCAAGGGAAACAAGAAGGCCAGGGGAAAGAAACAGTGGCGGGGTAAACAGATACAGTGGAACCTTGGTTCTCGAACGCCTCGGTACTCGAACATTTCGGCTCCTGAACGCCGAAAACCCGGAAGTTACTGTTCTGGTTTTTGAACTTTTTCAGAAGCCGAACGTCTGATGCGGCTGTCAGCTATTGTTTCTGGGGTGCCTGCGCCAATCAGAAGCTGTGCCTTGGTTTCTGAACATTTTGGAAGTTCAACAGACTTCCAGAATGGATTGAGTTCAAGAACCAAGGTACAGTGGTACCTTGGGTTACATACACTTCAGGTTACATACGCTTCAGGTTACAGGCTCCACTAACCCAGAAATAGTGAAAACAAAATAAAATATTCCTTCCAGTAGCACCTTAAAGACCAACTAAGTTAGTTCTAGGTATGAGCTTTCGTGTGCATGCACACTTCTTCAGATACACAGTGTATCTGAAGAAGTGTGCATGTACACGAAAGCTCATACCTAGAACTTAGTTGGTCTTTAAGGTGCTACTGGAAGGAATTTTTTTATTTTGTTTTGACTATGGCAGACCAACACGGCTACCTATCTATAACCAGAAATAGTGCTTCAGGTTAAGAACTTTGCTTCAGGATGAGAACAGAAATCGTGCTCCAGCGGCGCGGCAGCAGCAGGAGGCCCCATTAGCTAAAGTGGAGCTTCAGGTTAAGAACAGTTTCAGGTTAAGAACGGACCTCCAGAACGAATTAAATACTTAACCCGAGGTACCACTGTATGTGATTATTAGGCCTGCTTATAGGCTTTCTTTTTGTCTAAAAGTAAGAATTTTTAGGCATTTTCTCCAAATCTTGTGAAGAAGTTATTCAGCCAAGAAAAAGTGAACAAAATGCACGGGGGAGAGGGGTAGCGGAAGAAAGGCGTGCCTAAATATGCATATAGTAATGAAAGCAGCATGCAGATTTGCATTCTGCTTCAGGAAGTTGCTTGTGAAATGTGCGTATCAGGAGAATCATGCACTAAAATGCTTATGAATTTTCATGATGATTTTAAAAAGAATTGTAAACTGATGTGGAGATGTCGCAAACTCAATTTAAAATTGGGGGGGGGGAGAGAAATTGAGAGAAACAAAAACTGACAGATTTGTCCATCCTTGGTGAAGACAGCAGCCCTGTGATTCTTCTTCTAGAACCAGATGTAGTGCTTCAAGGGTTATATGCAACCTGCATGCTATGGGCAAACCTAGCTACTCATGTCTGCTATATTCATTTCTTAAAGGGAGGGCTTGCTGTCATGTCTAGTTTGACCCTAGATCTCACCCATATATGGCTTTACTGTTTAGAACTAATAATATTTTTTCCTCCAGGTTGAACTTACTTGTAAAGAAAAACACAACCAAATAGAACAGGCCAACTGCATTATATGCTTAATGATTCCCTGAGAATTTTGGTGTGCAATTAACGTTTTTTAAGGTTTGCGTGTGAATGCAAATTGTAGCAATTTTATCTCGCGCCTAATACAGCTTAGGATATATTTTTGGTTCAATTATTTAAAGATTTGGTTCTGCACTTTTGTTTTTGTTTTTGTTTTGCAATATATACTTTGGTTTGGGGGCACAGGTATGTGGAGGGGCGGGGATGAAATTGCTGGTTCCATTGGGTGCCGCTTACTGCAAAATTGAATAAAAGGAACTGACTGTGATACACCAATTGGGCTGCAACTTAAAAGAAAGTGTTCTAAATCACAGAATTGTAAAGTGGGATAATCCCTTAATTGCAGCAAGTTCCCCAACATACAAAAGGAATATCTGCCTGAGAAAATTGCCACCATTCCAGTGATCTGCTATAACAGCTGGAAGGTTTCTATTTAAGCGACTTTTGTAGTAATAAACTTAATAATTTGTCTACACACTGCTGTGATAGCCATTATTCTGTTGCTTTAAAGTGTCTGTTTTCCATGCTTATATATGGTGGTATACATAAGTGTTTTGTTACAGTGTTGATCTTCTTGTAATATCTCAAGAAATATTTAGAAAGAACTGGCATCTTCTTATTTTAATTTTATTTATCTTGCATTCTCCCAATTTCTCTACATCTCATAATCAGCTAGTGTATCGAAGACTATCAGTGCCAATAAAAATCTCATCTCCATCCTTAGCTGTAGAAGTTTAACTTGGCTAACTTTATTACGATTGTGATCAATATTGTGCCATCGGTGTGCATGCCACTTTATAGACTGCAAAAGGACAGGTCTCTGTCCCAAGGAGTTTACAATATAAAATTTGTCACAGTCCAATTATAGAAGGTGGGGAAGGAAGTGCTGGTGGGGAAGGAAGCATCGGGATAATATTTTGTGGCATGGCTTGCACATGCTTAGACTGAGCTACATTAGGGCATGAATGGGGCACCTGTGGACAAAGACTCTCCTCCCTGGAAGAGAGGGGAGTGGTTGTGGGCGGGAGCCCGAGCACCGCCTCTAGCAGGGGGCGTTAGCCCCCTGCAGTTTTTTCGCCTACCTCGTAGCAATCGTCACAACTTTTGTGGTATTGGTGGGTAGGTTAGGCATTGGAATAATGTGTTGTGGTATGTCAAAATGCTAGGTGTGGCCATCGCCTATGCCTTCAATTTTTGGGTATTCCGTTAAAGGAATCTGGCGGTCGTGTATTCTGTCCGATGCCTGCTTGGCGGGAGGCCATGGCACGACCCTCGGTGACATCAGGGGTGAGCCTATAGTTGGATTAGCATCATCAGGCTCCACCTACTGATGAATAAACCCACTTGTTTTAGAGATCCAATGCCTAAGCCAATACCTTTTCACTGCTGTAATCAATAAAGTTGTGGCCTTTCCTTGCCCATTAACCTTATATCACGTGTCCTTGTGTATTCATTTCACATTGCGGGGGTCGGGTCCTCGAACCACAACCAGTCGCTGTTGAACTCCCATCAGTTTCAACCAGCATGGCCCATAGTCAAGAAAGATGAGAGCTGTAGTCCTGAAATAGCTGAAGGGCTGCATTGTTTTCCAGCCCTTCATTAATGTACAGAAACTTTATTCAACTTGGTCTATGACTTTTGAAACATAATAGAACTCTGAAACTTTTATTTGATTTATTTTTGTAATGAATGGCTCGTATTTTAATACTCCTTTTGCGTGTCATCAGGACTTCTATTGGTGTGCTTAGCAGAGAGGGTTTTTCTTTTTCTTTTTTTACTTATTCCTTCAGTACATTGTCCTGAGTTTGAAGGCTGTATTTTTTAAAGAAATAAAATAAATGAATACCTTTGGCTAGGTAGCATTTTTTTCCCTCTTTTGTCAAGAATTATTGGTGCTTAAGTACCACTTAAATTACCCGCCGCCACCAGTGCAATCCAATTATATGCAATAAGCAAATAATAACTTTATATATACCGAAAGTAGTTGTCATGAAGTCAGTAGATATGACAGCTAACAGTGCAAGCCTATGCCATATCTACTCAAAAGTCTCATTGAGTTCAGTGGGGCTTACCACCAGGAAACTGGGTATAGGATTGTAGCTGTAAAAAAAATTAAACCATAGAGAAAAGCAAAGGGAATTTTAATCTAAAGAATATTATTATGTTGTCAGAAACTATAATAATGCAATAAATGTAGATAATACATCAGAATATAAAGTATTAATAAATGAAAGATTGCCTTACCCCATATATGTCTACTTGACCACTTCAAATTGTATAACTGGCACTTACAGGTGCCACATAATACTTATTCTTCATTTGTAATAAAGTCATGTTTTAGTGTGACAGCACCCATACTTTGGAACTCCCTGCCTATTGACATTAGGTAGCTACCTTCAGTGTATTCTTTTCTGTGCCTGCTAAAAACTTTTTTAGACAAGCCTATCCAGACTTTTTAGACAAGCCTATCCAGATTTTGTGGGACGCAGGTGGCGCTGTGGGTTAAAGCCTCAGCGCCTAGGACTTGCCGATCGAAAGGTCGGCGGTTCGAATCCCTGCGGCGGGGTGCGCTCCCGCTGCTCGGTCCCAGCGCCTGCCAACCTAGCAGTTCGAAAGCACCTCCGGGTGCAAGTAGATAAATAGGGACCGCTTACCAGCGGGAAGGTAAACGGCGTTTCCGTGTGCGGCTCTGGCTCTGGCCAGAGCAGCGATGTCACGCTGGCCACGTGACCCGGAAGTGTCTCCGGACAGTGCTGGCCCCTGGCCTCTTAAGTGAGATGGGCGCACAACCCCAGAGTCTGTCAAGACTGGCCCGTACGGGCAGGGGTACCTTTACCTTTACCTTTTATCCAGACTTTGACCGACACCACAGATACCCTAATAGCAAATCAATTATTCTCACTGTGCTAAAGTTTTTGGCTTTTTATTTTTATTTTTTAATCTGTTGCATGCAATTAGGCGAGACAGGAGGGAGAAAAGGGCTACTTTGTGCCGTGTAAGAATACTTTTCAGTTACAAAATGCTTTAGAGTGCTCCAAGTACTTTATTGATTCCTTTTGCTCATGCCTTTCAATTTATCAGAATTCCCAAGACAGTTGCCTTGGTAATTCTCACAACAATCTTGTAAGGTAGGTCAGTATAGGGAGCCAAGCCTGAAACACAGTCACTTTCCTAAAGTAACATAATAAATTCATGGATGAGCAAATTTTGAGCTGAGGATCAGCTCATTGTTTCTGCCATTATACTGCAGAGTAACTTAAGATTTGATTTTTCTGGGTGCTTGTGGCTGCTTTGGTTGGCTTATGTCTAATTAAATGTGCCATTTTACAACTTTCACACTACTGTATGATTGACTGCAGATCAGAAAACCCATGAGTAATGAGGAGGGCAGCAAGTACAGCTTGAATTGTAGGAAAAGTTCATAGCTCTGCTTTTAAAATCCTTTATTAGAACAAGCTGAGCTGCACCTGTTCAAACCTTTTAAAGTTCAATAGTTTGAAATGTAAACAGTTGATTCTGGAGTGCATTATACGACAGTTATTGTTCAACATGGCACCTCATTGATGGTAGTCTTTAATTACGCCCATGCTGTCAACCTCTGCAGTCCTTAGTCTTTGTTGTAGATCAGATACAAAGTCTGAGGTTTTCAAAGCTGTAAAGATGAAAGAGTAAACATATTCAAACAGTTCATTCAAGTATGCTTAAGGAAGAAAAAATGGTTTCACTGGAGTATATGAGGAAGCCAGTGATAACCTGAAAGCACTTTCTTCTTTTGATTACAATGACAGCCCTTCAGTTCTATCGAGATTGCTCTTTATTTAAAATGGAAAAGTGCCAGTACAGAAGGATGATCAAGTAGTTTATTAGATAATGATATACAAACAGACAGATCCCTAGTATTGCTTCTCCTCCTTTGTTTAATGCTTGCACAGATGCAAAACTTTCCGTGCACGACTGTGCTTTTAATGGGTTTTATTATGGGGTGATACTAAAGAGAGCGGGCACAAGAACTGGAAGTGTGTCCTAAGGTCTGGATGTTTCTGGGCAGCTGCCAAGACCTCAGGGCCTCAGAAGAGCCCACTGCCAACTGCTGACCATCATGAGGCACCTGCCATTATTTGACTCCTATATTCTGGCTGTGGGGATATTGGATTCCTTGGAGCAGCGGTTCTCAACCTGTGGGTCCTCAGATGTTGTTGGACTACAACTCCCATCATCCCTGAGCTCTGGCCTTGCTAGCTAGGGGTGATGGGAGTTGTAGTTCAACAACATCTGGGAACCCACAGGTTGAGAAAGGCTGCCTGGAGTATTGGGTTTGACCATCCATCCTGCTTTCTTCAAAGGGAGAGCCTTTGCTCCTCTCCTCTCCTCTCCCTGCATCCGATTCCAAATCTGGCATCCAGCAGCTGTAGCAGTGGCTACATGCCATTGCATAGGCAGCTAGAAGTAACAGCTGCCACTGCCCAGAGGGAGGGGACAGGCAGGTGAGTGGTTGCTTGCCATTAGTCATGGTTGCCTCTAGCTTTTTCACCCATGTGGACAGACAGCAACAATTACTTCCTTACCTTTGATCAAGGAGGAAGAGTAGGTTGAGGTATAATAATAATTTAATAATAATTTATTATTTGTACCCCGCCCATCTGGCTGGGTTTCCCCAGGCACTCTGGGCGGCTTCCAACAAAGATGAAAAGTACACTAAAATGTCACATATTAAAAACTTCCCTGAACAGGGCTGCCTTCAGATGTCTTCTGAATGTCAGGTAGTTGTTTATCGCTTTGACATCTGATGGGAGGGCGTTCCACAGGGCAGGCGCCACTACCAAGAAGGCCCTCTGCCTGGTTCCCTGTAACTTGGCCTCTCGCAGTGAGGGAACTGCCAGAAGGCCCTCGGAGCTGGACCTCAGTGTCCAGGCAGAACGATGGGGGAGGAGACGCTCCTTCAGATATACTGGACCGAGGCCGTTTAGGGCTTTAAAGGTCAGCACCAACACTTTGAATTGTGCTCGGAAACGCACTGGGAGCCAATGTAGGTCTTTCAAGACTGGTGTAGGACTCTTCTTTCCACCGTTGCTGCTGCCTGCTTGGGAATACAATCTGTAGTGATGATCAGCAGCCCCTGCCTGCCCATTGTTTGATGGGGGGCACTACTGTCTCCCAGTGACGCGCGTGGTGCTGTGGGTAAAACCTCAGCGCCTAGGACTTGCCGATCACATGGTCGGCGGTTCGAATCCCCGCGGCGGGGTGCGCTCCCGTCCTTCGGTCCCAGCGCCTGCCAACCTAGCAGTTCGAAAGCACCCCCGGGTGCAAGTAGCGGGAAGGTAAACGGCGTTCCGTGTGCTGCACTGGCTCGCCAGATGCAGCTTGTCACGCTGGCCACGTGACCCGGAAGAGTCTGCGGACAGCGCTGGCTCGCGGCCTCTATAGTGAGATGAGCGCACAACCCTAGAGTCTGGCAAGACTGGCCCGTACGGGCAGGGGTACCTTTACCTTTACCTTTACTACTGTCTCCCACTAGGCACACGGGGCAGGAGGGGGAGGTAAATAAAACCCATTAGACACAAGAGGTTATTCAAAGCCCAAAGATGAACAATAATCAAATGGCCCATTTGCAGCAACAGTAATAATAATAAACAGACAAACGGAAATGAGCTTATTTTTTCTATTTCTTTGGACAATATTCATTTTTATCTATATCTGCATTTCAGGGGGTTGGACTAGAGGACCCCTGGGGTCCCTTACAACTCTATGATTCTGTAAGACTTGAATTCTTCACCTGTTGAAGTTTGCTGTTTGTGTCACCCACGTCCAGCTCCTTGAGTTACTTAAGTCACACAAAACACTGAGCTGGTAACGTTTTCTAATTTAGCTGCTTTTTTCTGTAGATTATATAATGTAACTGACACTGGGATGGTGAAGGAGGACAATACATACTATAAATAAATAGGCAGGCTTTGGAGATGTTTCGTTCGTATTTGCTGCATCTCTTGGGTGTTTGGACCCCAACATAATATTTATTGCTCCTATCTGCAGTGCTTAGTTATATTTGTGAAGATATTTAAGCCGAAACTGGGGAACAAGGATGCACCTTACCACTGCAGCCTGTTGAAGGTTATTGAGAAAAGAGTTCCAAAATGTGGCTCCAAGAACATGGTGCAACAGAATGAAAGCTATACATGATTCCTTTTACTTCTTTTTCGGCCTTTTTGCAGATATTATTTTATTTTGTTGAGCACTCTCCTTTCTGATGACCAGTTTGCTCTGACTAGTGAGGTACCAGGCTTCCTTTTTGCCAAGCTATGTTGGACATTTCTTTTCATGTATGTAGTTCTTCCTTTTGCACCGTCTTGTTCAGTTCGAAGCCAGTAGTTAACTGATTTAATTGGTGGGTTAATATGTGAGGACCACTGTTAACTGGCACTCCTGTTTCCATCTGTAAACCATTAAGGTTCTGCTGTGAATAGAAAGTGTATGCCTTTGAAGTTGGCTCCCCTAAACTGAGAGGGAGCTTTAACTGAGCTGCAAATTATAAGTTACCTTATGATGCTTTTTATATTTTTGAAATACACAAATTTATGTGAATTTAAACAAAGGCAGTTGCTTTATTACTTACGTTAAATTAGTGGATAGCCCTATATTTTATAGTAGGGAGGGCACACCATGGGGTAATATTTCTACAGCAAATTTGTGGTGGGGATAACGTGTGTGATAGTTTTTACTGAATTATGGAGCCCAGTTGTGCCAAAGTATTATTGATCCACAATCTTCAAGGATTTTCCTTTCGTGCACCCCACTGAGAGAGAGATTTGAAGGGGGAAACCTCTTTTTATAAAAATGAATCATTGATTTTGTTTGTGATGTTAACTTAACATCACACTAGGATATGTACAGTATTGTGACAGTATATCGCCCAATATGTTAAGACTATGGGCCAGGATGACTAGGGGGAAAGTAAATTTCTATCTTTCAAATGTCCTTTCTGTGGATATTCATAGCCGTTCTTACTCTGAGGGACTTTATGATTTAGGAGGTAACTTGATCCAACTGAGAAGATTCATTATAGTTGCAACAGTATTTCAGTTCAGATAACAAGCTGGCTTTTGAAAGTAGTAAAAATGGCACCTATAGGAAAGGAGAAATCCCTAATCACTTACCTGTCACAATTCTGCACCCTACTGGCTTGTGAGGAAAGAGGTGTAAACATTGGGGGGGGGACCTGTAGAGAGGGAAATATCGCAAGGTGGACAGAATTTCCTCCTCCCCACACCTCACGTTTGCTGTGTCCTTTCCTTCATAGTGGCTTGATGAAACCGGTTATTTCTTTCAACCTTGAATAAAACCCTGAAGATCCTTGTGTACTTCAATTTTTAACAGAAATTAACCCCAACAGTTGCTGCTGTGCAAACAGCACTTAAAATCATGAACATTTTAAAGTAATTAAAGCTCTGCATTTAATTAGAACACCTGTAAATTAAGCAGTGCCTGTATATCATAAAGGTACGCCAAAAAGCTCTTTATTTTCAGTGCATTGCAGAACTTGTCAATACATTTTCTCTGGTCAGCCCCTCTCTCGTTTTCCTCCCCCTCCCCCCTTTTCATTTTTATAAAGCAATAAAGTAGAAACTGACAGCAGGATCAGCTTAAAGCAACAAACATATTGGCTTTGATTTTTGTATGTGATACAGCAAATGCAACTTCCATTTCACATTACTGTCAACAGAAATCGCATTAGTACAGGAATAGGCAGTCCTTGCTTAGGGAATTCCCGGCTCTTTGGTATTCAGGGATGCTATGTGTGAGAGGGAGGATGCCCTTCTCATGCAAAGGGTCGCTCCACTGCTGAGTTCTCTTTATTTTTAGTAATAGCATCTGATAGGATTGAAAAGTGGGGTGAAGGTGAGGGTAGGACACTTCACGAGGAGAGGGCCAGGGAGAAACAACAAGCAGATGTTCTCTGATGATAGCTGTTGAAGAGAGAGGATTTGGCTGCGAGATCTGTAGACAGCACTTGTTGCAAGCCTTCAACTCGAGCCAGTAGTGCTGGGGTTTTTTTGCCCCCAAGAGTAGCGGCATACCTGCTGTTGCGATCAAGCCACTTGCCAACAGTGGCATCTGCTCAGTGTAGACATCAAGAATTTGAATGTCAATATCTTTGCCTTTAAATGAATGGAAAAGTATTTGTCACTCAGCAGCAATCATTCTTCAAATAAAAGGTTAGCCAGACAGAGCCCTTAATCAAAGAGTCTGTCTTTGCTGTCAGCCATGCCTTTTAAATAGCAATGATGAAGGCTGGCTGTCAGCGCATGACTTGATGAGTTAGGTGATTGATCTGCATAAATCATTTTCTTTTAACATTGTCAGTGAAGAGTAAATTAGTGGGATTCTTGTCAGGGAGGTTATTAACCATATTGAAATTAATATACAATATTTTAGGTGTATCCCGAATTCACACAGTTGCCGTTAAGAACATGAAAATTACATAGGATCTTAGCATATATTGTTCTGCTAATGAAGTCTTTTTATTGTTGTTACTATTACCATTATGCATGTGAAATTCAAATGATGAACATATAACATATTTTTATGAGCTGCGGAAGAAATGAAGTTTAGAGGAATTAGACACTGGTGATATAATTTAACTTAATCAGCAGAAGCTTATGACAAATGTCAGGCGTACGTTTTAATAATGCGATTGCATGCTGATATAATAGATGCATATTTCTAGGTTTAAAAGCAAACCACATGCACCCCCAAATCATTAAATCTTATATATTGAAAGCCCTGTTTATTAGTGCAATGGTTTTGTCACTCGCTAAGCCATTGTCTACCTTACATTCTGTCCTCTAATGACTACTTTATTCAGATTGTCTCCATCATAGCTGTGATATGTTTTAAAAGCACTTATTGAAGTGATATTTTTTTAAAGTATAGAAGAGATGCTTTATGTCTATTTGGGGGGTTGATGAAATTGTTGTAAAAACCTGAATTTAAGGGCAGCAGTTCACACTTTATTAGTCAGACATGGGATTCCAATCTCTAGGTTTGCCTTGTAATGCTAATGTAGGAGTGAAGCCTTCTTTGGGGAGAATTAGTGGGCAGTACAGAGCTGCTTAAACTTTCCCCCAGCCACTGGTGCTCCTCTGCAGCTGTCTCCCATGCAATACTTTTTTACTTGTTTCCCACCCACCCACAGCTGGGCTGCAAGACTGGAAATAAGCCCAGTTTGGAAGAAAGTGACCTGTCAGGCATCTGTAGGGAAGAGTTGGTGTGTGTTGGAAGGATTAAATGCTGCCTCCTGTCTGTGGATTGTCTTCTACAATGCCCCCTGCATTCATATTACTTTGGCAAATATAGTTTTAGGAACACATGCATGCCAAGATAATGTGTAATTCCCCCCTGCAACTGTGTCAATCTGTAACTTGATCTTTAAAACTAGCATGCCAACCAACAGCTTAGGTATAGGGTGGTATAGCTACTTGTAACTCACTGCAATGTCATGAAATGTGGTACTATACAAAGGCATGATGTGCCATAATATCTATTTACTAAAACAGGTACATTTAAGCCATGAAAAATGATTATGGCATGCATATGTGCACATACTGTATGCGTTTATACCCTCGCATGAGAAAGACATAGGTGTAGGAAGAGCAATTTGGTAAATTGGTGATTTGTAGCAACTATACTTTTCGTTTAGAGTTTGGGCAACGTGCAGTAACATGATATAGAGTGGCCTTAGTTATAACACTTACTCTTCCACTCTTAACTATGCAATACTTTGTTTTTCTTTTCATAATTCTCTATGCTCCTATTTGGCAATGTGCAGTCTGTGAAGGAAAACATCTACAAGATGCCCTGATGCTCAGTGTTATTATCAGTGCTGCTATCACCTAGGGATTGGAGATAGTGGAAACCACTGTCATATGGTGCAGAAAGCAGAGTACTTGGTAAGTAATCCTGCTAAGAATTAGAGAAGCCCTAAGTAATCTGAACAGTAAGGGAGGAGTACCACAGCATATAATTGTAAGGGTCTGTTTGCCACCAGACCATTGAGAGCTTTGGAGCTGCTGGCCAAGTAATGTGAACTGTACGCTACAAGTGTTTCAAAACACCTGTCCTAAAAGACAAGCCCTTTTCAAATATTAATGGGAAGAGTGTGCAGATATGAGATAAAAGCATGTTCTATAGTCATATTACGTATGGTAACTCTGAAATTTATTGCTTTGACATATTGAGAGACTATTTTTAACGACAGTTTCTAAAAGACAGTTTGTCTGAATAAATAGGGTATGCATGCTAAAGGCATGATCCCTTTGCAAAAAAATGGGTGACTGATTTGTGCTGGTAATGCGACTATGGATACAGTAGTGCAATGAAAAATCAGGGCTGCCTTGAGGAGGAGGAGCAGCAAATGGTGCCCCCAACTCAAGTCAAGTTGCACAGTACCTAAGACTATTAAAGTTATTTTGGTACCTGAGGCAGAAACTCACACAAGTGCCTCTTCCGCTCCCTGGCAGTAAAAATTCCAAATAAGATTAACTTAAATAGCGAACAATATTCTGCCCTTTTATGACACCTAAAACCAGCTGCCTGAGACAGCTGCCTTATTCTACCTAATGGTAGAGAGCTTTGGCGGGGGGGGGGGGGGGAACACCCAGCGATTGACCAAACGCTATTCAAATATACTAGTGTTTTAATTTAATTTTTAATTTAATTTAAATTTTTTTGCAATCTAACCTGGAATATTAGAGTGATCCAGTGCTTTTGAATTGGTCAGTTAACTTGACCACCTTTGCCAAACCTTCCTTCCTTCCTTCCTTCCTTCCTTCCTTTCCCTCATTCATAAATTTCTCAAGGTTATTATATACAATGGTAGGAATTTTCATTTCCTCATCTGAAATTTATAATAGTGCCTCTGATCAACTCCTTAATAGAACATGAGCTACCAAGCTTATAAGTGTGATAAGTAAAATGTTTCTCCCCCAGAATTTATGTTTATTGGTTTCTTTGTTATTTTTATAGAAGCAAGCACAGTCAACCTATAAAAGCAATTTCATGATTATACTTTAACAGATTTTGTGTTCAGTTCACATTCCATTTTTCAGATTTAAAGAAAAATAATCAGATAAAGTCTGTTGCACAGTTAAAAATAAAGTATATTTTTCTATCCCACTTAAACTGTTAAGTGCATTAATTAATAAGTCTGCATTTATTCACCCAGGAAAAGCTGGGGCTTGTTAGTAGTAGGTAACACACAAGATCAAGCCTCTCCAAGCTGTGCAGATGTGCAGTTAAGTATTTATTAAAGGCATGAAAATAATGTCGCCCCAAAGGAAAATGCTGTTACTTTTTTTTCCCTTTTAGAAACGGCTGTTCATTTTATTTGGTAAATTTGGTGAATACACAGCTGTGCACAGAGTACAAGAGTGTCTCTCTCATCTTTCTTGTATACAATAGTTGCATATTAAAACACTCTGTCCACACCCTCTCAAAAACAATTTTTAAAAGAGCATTACATCTCTTGCTTAGTAAATAGCACATAAATAAAAATAGCACATAAATATCTGCCATTTTTCATGATGTTAAGTTTTTTTAAAGACTTTAATTATTAAAATAAATTGGGGGGGGGTGGAATTAAGAAGGGAGAAAGTTTGTTTCAACTTTTCTGGGCTGCTCTAACCAAAAAGAGGTCCAGGGTCCAGGATAGTCAATTAGCGCTATACTGGCATTTCAGAAATCTTTGTTGCTAGTATCTGCCTCCATTGATGTGTGATCTCTCCTTGACTCAGTTAAAGTTTTGTCTCAAGATTACAAATGCTAGGAGGCAGCGATTTCCATCCCATCCTCTGTTTGTTGCAATCAGTGCTGTTTCTGTTTCACTACAGTTCGGCTTCTGCTAAAATATACATGGTTCAACTTGCTATCTGCTATGGCTGAAACTAATGCAATTAATTACAGAATCAATTTTCAGTGGAAGAGAAACGTCAAAGACAATGCAGAAAATAACATTTACACAATGTTTGTAGACTAAAGAAACAGTGATATTGGATACTGTTTGTATTTACTTGTGTGATTTCCGTACCTGACCTTGGGTGAACTTGCAAACTGCAGCAATTTCTGTTCCTGTTTCCATTTCTGATGGAATTCTCTGACATTGCTACTCAATATATACACACTTTTCCTGTGAATGTTAGAGGAGGAAAGCTCTTCTTCTGGTTGTAATATTGACACATGCATGCTGATAGTGCTGTGCAAGCACACCTCATTGCAGAGTTCTTTGACAATTGTAGTTCTTGGCATCAGCCATAGCCCCTTGAAAATTAAGCATCCCTTCGTTTTCCAAATAGAAACACCAAGAAATAAGAGTGAAATTTAGAGCTGGATGGAGGATAACAACCATGTTAAAAGTTTGCAAGAAACAACAGGAAGAATGAGCCCAGATACAAAAGATATATTGGGTGGTCGGATTAAATAGTTCACAACCACAGATGAGAGTAAGGGAGTGCCCACAACTATAAAACAGCTGGCTTTGGTTGCAGGAGAACCTCTGGAGGAAATTATGCTCAATTTGTAATTTAGCTATATTTGTTTCTCTCTGTGTGTGTATACACACACACACAAATTATACATATACACAGTATTTCAAACAAATAGCTTTTCAATGCAACTGGCCATTAGCAGCTGGACAGATTCATATTCTGCACCAGGTCATTAAATATTTTAGTGACATTGCCTATCTATCTCCAGTGCTATAAAGGTAATTTTTCATGTGATAGCCTAATTGATTAGCATGCTTTACCCGAAGAGTATATCAAATAATTTGTTGGGCTATTTTGGCAGAGTAGTTTGAAAGGCACATTATGGGTTAGCTTGTGTTTTATTAATTGTAACAAAAGCATTGCTTACCTCAGTTGGAAGAATGGCCAAGCAAGATCCGAAGCCTTACAGAAGTAGCAAAAGTGACAGATTATATTTTGCTGAGAGACAGTAAACAGAGTATTTCTTGCACATCAAGACATTCAAGACTTCATAATTTTCAAAAATTTCTAGTGTAGAAATATGTTCACATAATAATAATCAATAAAAATAATGTGTACCCATAGGATTGCCTACAATATTAGACTTTTAGTACAGAATACACAGAGTTTCTGTTTATTTATTAAATTTATAAACAGCCCTTCATCCAAGGATCACAGGGTGGTTTACAGTATAACACTGCAAAGGTCTGGGTGAAGAGGAATGTTTTCATTCCGGTGAAAGAGAGAGCCAGCGTGGTGTAGTGGTTAAGAGCGGTAGACTCCTAATCTGGGGAACTGGGTTCGCGTCTCCGCTCCTCCACATGCAGCTGCTGGGTGACCTTGGGCTAGTCACGCTTCTTTGAAGTCTCTCAGCCCCACTCACCTCACAGAGTGTTTGTTATGGGGGAGGAAGGGAAAGGAGAATGTTAGCCGCTTTGAGACTCCTTCGGGTAGTGATAAAGCGGGATATCAAATCCAAACTACTACTACTCTTCTTCTTCTTCTTCTTCTTCTTCTTCTTCTTCTTCTCTTCTTCTTCTTCTTCTTCTTCTTCTTCTTCTTCTTCTTCTTCTTCTTCCACCAATGCTGAAAGAAAGAAAGAGCTATTCCATGTGGTTATTTAATCTGGTTCTCCTATGCATACAGTGTTAGCATGTCAGAATCCTTGACTTGAATTGACATCGTATTCACACGCTAAGTGTCTGCATAGCAACTGAGGGCCAAGTAGACACTATGCATGGAATGCCCCATGGGTATTTATAAATTTATTTTTATGTTTCAGTTTTGAATTGGGCCTGATTGCCTTTGTAAGGGCATCAGGGTTGGGAGGGGGACAGGAGAGAGATATATTGTGTCAGAAGCATCCGAAAGCATTGGATGCATCTTCTGTGAGAACTTTGTGATACTTCCTTAAAATGTTAGGCTTGGCACCAAGGACTGCACATGCAGGAGAGTCGGAATCCTGTGTGTATGATCTGCCCAAACAGATACTTGATCAGGACATAAGAATCATATTTTCCTCTGCATAGATCAATCATTGTCTTTCAGTTCCTGTCTTGTCTGGCATCTGCTGATCCGTGCTTTAATGCTGTCAGGTCAGAGATATACAGGCCTTTGTAGCATGCTTGTACCTCATGTCATGTCCCAGTGTTGTTGTACATCTTGTTTCAGAGATATTTTTTCTGTAATGTTCTGTGACCTTTTTCATTGAGTGCGGCAGTTGGAGAGCCACTCAGTGAGGGAAAATTGAGCTGTTTTATTCCTCCCCAAGGAGCCTTGTGTTTCCTTCCACCATTCATTTGAAAGCTATCATTTTCTTGATTTTATAGCTGAAAACCACCATTGATTTGCTGGATGTTAGATCTAAGAGTCCCTCTATTGACATGCCTATTGACAGTTTTCAGTATATTCTGCGTCTAATTATCACTCTTGGCTAAATGATACACCTTGTGGACTTGAGAGATGGAGTCGATAGCTCTTGCAGTATTGTTCTAGCAGCCCCTATTGAGCTTGGTGTCAAAGCAAGGTGATTTATGTGATCAGAAAGAAAATTTTCTGTTGGGCTGCTGCATAATTAAGCCAAGTACAGAGTGACTGGTGACAAAACCAGGTCTGCCAAAGCCATCAGCAAATGAGAAAAGATCTCTCTGGTAAATAGCTGAGACATTGAAGAATCTCTTCTGGCATCTTCCACTTTTCAATTTTCAAGGGTTCGATTTTCATCCTGCTGTTCAAGGGGAGGGGGGTTAGTTCTGCTTTCTGTTCTTTCTATTACACAGTACTAAAAGCCTGTGTGAGAGATATGGTCATGATTTCTTTGATTTCTGTCTGATGTCCTAGTTATGGTTTTATACACATTTATGAATGTTTGTGAGTTTTTTTGACCTTTGATTACATCTTATACCTAAGGCTACTTAACACTCAATCTTGATTTTAAGTATTTAATAAATATTTTATTTATTTATTATGCCCCACTTTTCAGTGAAGTGTGGCTCCTGGAGCAGCTTACAATAATTAAAACATAACAAAAAGGTACAATGTAAAGATAGATGGATTTGGGCATGGCACCCTTTTCTGATCCCTACTAGTTGATGGCATAGTCCAGGTTCCCATCTCTTCCCCTCAGAGGAAGAATAGAAAATAGTGGTAGAGTTGTAGTTCTGGCATTCATTTCCATGAGATTTGCACAAGAAAACATCCCAGTGAATTGTATTCCATGCTAGTTAATGGTGAGTGGATGCTATTTAAATTTCCCTCTTTAGCCACCAGAATGTCTTGGGCAACCCTTGCATTGGACTAAATAATCTAGCATAGTCCCTACTAATATCTCTCTTCCTCTCTCCCATAGTAGACCTTGCCTTTCATTAAGATTTAATAAAACACTGACACTAGGGATATGTGGGCAGGGAAATGTTATGGACAAATCCTGTCATCAAGCTTTGGGTATCTTTGGTGGGGATGTCTTGGTTTGTGCTCTGAGTGAGATAAAATCCAGAGCATCACATATAAGGGGGGAGGGTTGCGTCTTTTGCTTTAAGGGTGAATTTTTTGATGGAGTCAACAGAAGATGAGGAGCTTCTCACCCCTCTGCCCAGTTTTTGTAACATAATGTTCTTTCTTAAAGTCTTTTTCATCCATCTTGTCTTCAAAGTTGTGTTGTGCTGTATTTTATTTTATTTATTTAAAAAAAAACATTCCTTAACCAGTTGGTCCTTGGAGCATCTTATATTAAATGCAAACTAAAATACTCAGTTCAGAGGGGAGGGGTGAAATGTGAAATGGGAAGGGGAAATAAGATGATGACACTACAAGAAAACAGCAGTAGACCATTTAAGAGTATCTGGAAAATATTTGAAAGAATTCAGCACTGCTTAAAATGTATACCATGCCTGTAATCCATTAAAACTGCACTGTGAGGTAGGTCACTATTATTTGCCCCATACTGTAGATGGAGGATTGGGCCTAAGAAAGTATGTCATGAGTTCGTGACATAGTTGAGATTTGAACCATGGGCTTCCTGATTTGTCTCTCTCCCTATGGTGCTACAGCAGCTCTCTCACCTTGAAGGGGCACAATAGAACCATGTTTGCACATTTTCCTAGCGCTTACAAAACCCATTTGGCTAGAAACAACTGGTAGGGGTGTAGGGTGGACACATCTGAGTGTACACACCAATGGAATGGAATACTGCATCATACTTCCTTCAACTCTCTGAACAAACTGCCACCTGTCTCTAGTCTAAATCCCATTTTCCATTTGTGTTTAGACTGTAATCAATTATTCCTGCAAAATTTAATTTTCATCAAGGAAATGCTCTGCATTAAGCAATTCCAGTTTTATTCCCCATGTCGCCTGTACAGTTCATTTTTCTTAACAGATGTTTGATGTTTAGCTTGTATTGTAAGGGGACAGGTGCATGTATGCACACATGCTTGTGTACATTTCATTTGAAATGTTAACCTTTGGAGCATTTTTGTATGATTAGCCATGTTAACTGAGAAATCTGAGGGCTCCCTTGGACAAAAAAACAAGGACAGCAGCCAGGAATACCAGAGCAAAACAGCAGCCAGTAGGCTTGGTCTTTATTGAAGACTGTTGCGACAGAACTCCCACCTGCCACAAGGTGGAACAAGATGGAAGCCCCAAATAAAAGAGCCCCCAAACTTTTATTAGCTGCTAATCCCCATGTTACACCCCCCAAACTACATCACTCATACATCACGGTTACATCATGAAAGGGGAGGTCTGGTGGCAGTAATCTGAGCATTCTGGACCCTGCCCCATGGTTCTCCTTGCTCTCCACCAAACACCCGTCAAGTGTAACAAAAATATATTTACATTTCCCTGTTTCCCAGCCAAGTTAATCACACCCTTTTTGTCTTCAACTGGGTTTGTTATTTCTGGAATGGCTACTTGTCTGGCACTCAGGTATCAGGATGCTAGGAATTATCACTCAGGCAAAGGGGCTACTGAGTAGCTGAGCTCACATGAATTTCTGAAGTTTTCCCAGTGAGCCAGTACATAGATACATTTATCAGTGAATTGTTACATTTGGTATCATGCAGCAAAGGCCCTTTGACCAGATAGGAAGAAACTGTGATGGGGTGTTTTGTGGGGACAAATCACAAAAGTCACAAAAGCGATTCTGCTGGTTTTGGTAGTGGGCTGCATGGGGATGATATCTGCTGGAGGGGCAACCCCCCCCCCAAACTATACATAAATTCCTGCAACAGCCACCAGAACATGGGCAGTTCATGGTGTGAGATGAGAGGAAACACCTAGTCCTCTGCCTTTAAGTCTTACCCAAGAGATTGTTTTACCTTTTTTAGAATGGGTACTCAAGGCAAAGGGTGGAGGAAATACATATGATCAAAGCAAACAGAAAACTCATTTGAGTAAACAGTGTCAATCTAATATAATCTGCTCAGGTTATATTTCTTTTGTACTTTTAGCAGTAAGAGCTAAGAAATTCTGTCACAAATGTCTGGAAACATCTTTCCTACTCTTCTTTTCTAAGTAGAATAAAGCACTGTCAGTTACCAATTAATGAGAGCAGCTTTAATGACATAGGACAAAAGAACTCTTGATTTCTAACACAATGACATGCCACACTGTAGTTAATCCAGTCTAAAACTTTATTCCAGCCCCCCCCCTTTCCCCCCTTTTGATTTATTGAAGCTAACACAACTTATCAGGATGAAGTCCATGAGACATAAGAGTTTATCATTAATAAACGTGGCAACTAAAGTTAACTTGGACCGGAGATTCCAGGGTGAAGAGAAGCAACACTAAATACTGTTGGGGACGTGAGGCAGAGAGTGTAGGATATCCAAATTGAGGGTGCACCCAAAGTGGTGCCAGATACCATATTATTCTCAAGGTTTGTGTATGCACCTGATTTTTCAACTGAGTCAGGTAATAAACTTATTGAAGACTAATGATGGCGCTTGGGCTTGCAGTTGTGAAGTTTGGGAAACAAAGCTCAGGAGTTCGACTCCACTTATTAAACCCATTAAAAAAAGAGCCAGGCTTAAATTCCCACCAGAGTTCAGGCCCAGCAAGGGTGAGCTGGTACCCTCTTTTATACTGGACACTCCATTATTTCAAGGGCTGCCCAGGTTGCTGTGTTCTTTCCTGCATGCCTGATTCCAGTTCTGTCTATAGCAAGGTAGCCACAGGATGGTCTATTTTTTTATTATTATTATTATTATTATTATTATTATTATTATTATTATTATCATTACTAATTCAACTTATACAACGCCCTATACCCGAAAGTCACAGGGCGGTTTACTGTTAATCCAAAGGCAAGTTGGCATCTCACTGCGCTGCCAGGCTGCTGCCATGTTACACAAATTGAAGTCTCAAATGCCTCTGGGAAACAGTATGTGATGGCATACCCTTATTTTCCCATGGCAGACCTGAGGCTTCAGTTTGCATAATGCAAACTTAAATGGTAAAGTAAATTAATTGAGGAGGAACTGATGTGGGGTGATCTGAAGTTCAGATTCGTTGAAGAATTTATTTGAGGTGATTTGGGTGGGAATTAATTATTTTGCCTTCTACAAAATTTAAACTCCAGTAATTATTTAAAAAATTGCATTTATACATATAAATTAGCATGTGTAAGTGTTATTCAAACTGATGTCCTTGTGTCCTTTTCTCCAGCGGTGTATATCATAAGGCTGGGAGTGGATTGTCGAACCAGTGGAGAGGTGTAGCAGAATTACCAAGCTTCAAGACAGTGTTTCGCAAGGGCCTAGAAAAGGCACAGGCAAACTCCGGCCCTCCAGATGCTTGGGACTACAATCCCATCATCCCTGACCATTGGTCCTGTTAGCTAGGGATGATGGGAACTGTACTCCCAAACATCTGGAGGGCCAGAGTTTGCCTATGCCTGACCTAGAACAGTGCTTCACACAGAAGCAAAGGGAGTGAGCTTCTCTGAGGAAACGGGGTGCTTCCTCTTTCTTAACTCCAACATCAATTCAGACAGAACAGGGTAAGAGGCTGCCCACTATGTAGTTCTGGTGTCCCAGATCAGATAGCCTGTTTCTCCCTCAGCTGCTGCCACAGGCTTACTCCAGAACCATCTTGCTCTAAGCAGAGGTGAGTACTAGCTTTCAAAAACCTTTTCTCCTTGTAGCTTGTGTTTGAGTTTTTATTACATCGGTTTTTAATTTTTATTTATTGTTTACTATATCTATATAAACTGTTATATAAGATTCACCTGAAAGATGGCATATAAACGTCTTGGTTTGAGCTAATTATAATTCAAAACTCCATTGTGCAATAGGCAAAACATGGTATAGGCTTGGTGGTGTTTTTTTGTTTTTGTCCACTCAGCATAAATTCATGACTTTGTTCAAGATGCAGTGACCTCTGAAACCAGAGCAATGGGAGTAATGATGGTTTAACACACCATCAATCCATGGTTAGTACTTTGCAAGCTCTTTTCAAACTATGGTTGATGGT
Source organism: Podarcis cretensis (assembly GCF_951804945.1). Lineage (NCBI taxonomy): Eukaryota > Metazoa > Chordata > Lepidosauria > Squamata > Lacertidae > Podarcis > Podarcis cretensis. The sequence goes on from NC_137174.1 coordinate 17,144,837, forward strand.
TCTGGTCTGCCATTCTTTCATCTGATAATTCAAACACATAGTTGTAACCTATATTTAAACTTTTAAACAAAAATTATAAATTATTAATTGCTATATTTCAAACATATAACCGCAAAATACAAAAAAGGAAAAGATGAAAAAGAACATTTACTAATCTCGATACAAGACAACTTCATTGATGCAGACTAGAAAAAAGACAGGACTTTTTCTATTTGCAATGTTAGACAACTTGAAACAACAATACTTAACAAATACATGTTTACCCCCTGTTTCTGTTCTTTCTGAGTTAATGCCTACAAAATATCTATAAAGCTTCTTCAAACTTTGTTTGGTGTGATTTTTGAATTGAGACACTTTAGTAGTAAAACCCTTTCCATTGTCAAGAGTGAGGTATACCACCAATTTTAATTCACAAACATTTGCCTCGCTTCCAGTTACTCCCATGCCACATAATTTGCTTAGGTTCCCTTCCCCCAACTTTAGCTGGGAATCCTGGGGCTGTCGTCATTAGGCACACAAGCTTGTGGAATAATGGTGCAAGGTTGAGCTTACAGCAAGCATATGGAACATTCATTTTGCAGCAGTAGATGGGGGAAAGAATGTGCTGCCGTGTTTTCCCCCTCTGGGATTGTCAAGAAAGGTAGAGCCCTTTGAGAGAGAAATCCAATAGCACAGGAGATCAAAGTGAGTTTGTGACTGGAATGCCCTAGGGTTAGTGCGGCGTGCGAGGTGTAGCTTGGCAAATCACCATGCTTGCAAACAAAAAGGATGTGCTACATTCAAATCTTCCTCCAAGCGGATGACAAATTATTATTTGGTGTGTGTGTGATTTCTGCATTTGTTTCTGCATTTCACATGATCTGTAAAGCAAATCATGGCCTCTTGACAAAGCCCCCTCCCCTTTAAAAACTAGGTTTGTTGGAACAAATGCTTCCATCTCATTAAATGCCAGTTTTTCTGTTTTTCATTCAGGGAGACATTGTGGCTTTAAGGAACAAAAACAAACTTTTCCCACCTCCAGACCATCACTATTTTGTGGGAGGGATTCAGTCATATACTGGAAATGTATGTTTGTGCAATTAAAGTGGATTAAAGCATTTGGCTGGAAAAAATCAGATATGCAGGGGACACCAAACTGGTATTTTCTACTACTTTAGAAAATAGAAACAGGATCCTATGTGATTTTAAGATGGAGAACAGGGCCAGAATGAACAAAATGAATTTTAACAGAGATGCACCTAAAAAGTTCTCCATTGTAAGAGATGCTGCTAAAGTGATTTCTTGATAATAGTAAAAGTGACTGACTCCTGATTGGGAGCTAATGACTACAAATTTCTGCTGTCTTTGGAAGATAACACAATTTAGCTGGTAGGAGGGGCAGAGAGGTAGTGTTGCAGTTTCAGTTCAGAAATGTAGCTAGACTGAGCTATGTGGTTTGGAGCTGGAGCTTAACTGTTCTAGAAGCAGACTTTAAAGCTGCTTTGGTGAAAGAGTTTCTTTTATTGCAAATGTGATGCAGAATCAGTAGGAGTATTTGTCAACAATAAAACAGAGATTACAGTGACACCATATGTCCCCAGTGCTTTTTTTCTAGATGTGAATAACAGTCACATCTAGTCAGTGATGTCAGTTTCCCAGAAAATTTTGAATGGGAACATTTTCCAGAGGAAAAAAATCCCATATGAATTAATGTAATTTGCATAGGAAATTCTTCAGTTTTGTGTCGGGAAATTTTCCTATGTCCTAAAGAGTGATTATATTTAGTATGTTTATTTTAACTGCATGTTGTAAACAATGCTAAAAACTTTGAAACCGCCATGCTTGCCTAACATTGAACTTGCAGTTGGCAGCCACTTATGACACAAAAGATTTCTCACAGAAAAGTTAAGGAGTGGAAGATTTCCCATCCCACATACTGCATCTAGTATGGACCTCAGTTTTGTTTGGACGCAACCATAAAATCATTGCAATGCATATATATACCACTTGCACATAAGCTGTTATAAACATGCCCATATGCTGTTATAACAGACTCTGAATAGATAACCTTCAAATTGGTCTTTTGAACACATGCCATCTTATTTTCCTCAGGGCAGTTAAAGAACAACTTTCACTTTTAACACGCTACTCCAGAAATTTACTGCTTGGCATCTTATCACTTGCTATATATTGTACATCATGCAGCATAAGATTATTTAAATAATATATTGATGGCATTCCAAATTTGTGCTTATAAATGATAATTACACCAGGTAGGCATATGCCTGAGGGTAAAGGGTCAGGGTTCTAGCAAAGCAGAGCCAGATGGACAAAAGCAAATATTTTAGCATGTGCCAGCAAATAAATGAGGGACACATAAAGACAAATCTGTAGCGAATTGTAAGCTGTCTAGTTGTAAGCCATGGTAACACTGAAAGAGAAATATTGCACCTTAATTATAAATATACAACTAGAGTTGAGCTGAAACTATTCCGTTCTTCGTGACATTTTAAGCAGTGCCAAAAAATGTCTCCTGTTTTGGTGATATTCTAACACTTCTTAAGAAAAAGCTTCCTTACTCATTTATGTTACCTTTACTTGTCTTCGTCTCTCATTGCACTCTCTCCCTTACCCTTAGTGACATCACCATATTGTCACTTTGCTACGTAACAGTGTGATGTCATCAGATTCACCCAGGTCAGTTGCAAAAGAGAATTGAGAGAGTGAATATTTGTAGTACTGAAATTTGAGAGAAGGGGATTAATTGAAATTGCTTGCTTTTATCAGAAAATCTAAACATATTTGGCATGATGCTATGAAGGATTAATCAAAATATGAGCACAATCTCATAATCTTTGTTCCATTGCTTTCAGTGTGTGTTTAAATCATTTTAATTAAAATCAATGGCTGAAACATTCCCCAAATTTTCAAATATGTCATATGAACATATGCGGTTTGTTTTCCCCCAAACTGTCAGTATTATATAATTGTCTTTAAATGTGCTCAATTAACTATGTAAAAGTTCAGATCTTTTATCCATCAAGTTTAGTTCTTGGATGGATGGGATTCACATAATAATCCTTCTTATTATATTTATCAATCACCTTGTGCAATTAGCCTCTAGATAATGTATAATAAAATATATTTTTGGGGGGAAATCATAATTCATAATAAAGTAAACCAACTGCAGCAAGAAACAATTTGAATCCTCTCACAATCATATAAAAATGAAAGCAAACACCTGCAAGCAAAAACTAATCATTATCAGATTAATCAGGGTCAAAATTTCAGTGAAATTTAAATAATATTAAGATGTTAACAGGCCTGGGAGAATAGAAAGATCTTCATCCAGTGCCAAAAAGACATTAAAGGGGTAGTATTTAGGGGGAAAGGGACGCGGGTGGTGCTGTGGTCTAAATCACAGAGCCTAGGGCTTGCCGATCAGAAGGTCGGCAGTTTGAATCCCTGTGACGGGGTGAGCTCCCGTTGCTCTGTCCCTGCTCCTGCCCACCTAGCAGTTCAAAAGCACGTCAAGTGCAAGTAGATAAATAGGTACTGCTCCAGTGGGAAGATAAACAGCGTTTCCGTGCACTGCTCTGGTTTGCCAGAGGCGGCTTAGTCATCCTGGCCACATGACCCGGAAGCTGTACGCCGGCTCCTTCGGCCAATAAAGTGAGATGAGCGCCGCAACCCCAGAGTCGGCCACAACTGGACCTAATGGTCAGGGGTCCCTTTACCTTTACAGCCTCCAGAGGGGCACCATTGAGGCTCCCAGCCTGTATGTTTGTGTATGCAAATGCATGTGCAGGGGGTGCCAAACTGAGTCTTTCACCCAAGTGAAATAAATCCTAGTTTCGCCCCTGCATGGGGTAGAAGACACTTCAGAAGTAGCTGACCACCACCTAATATAGACATAATAGTGATGCCCTGAAAATGGTTGGCTAATTGGGAGTCACCCTTGGAATGTACACTTCAGTCCTCTGTCATTCCCTTCCTGACCACGATAGTCCATCTATTGTTTTTAGTTGTTTCTGTTCTGTTGGAACACATTTATTTTAAAATACGTTTTACTCTTAAAATTGTCCATTTCCAGGTTGCAGTTGAACTAGTTAAAACTTCACATTTCTGAAAGTGCTCTAATGTTCAAAGACTTTTAAACACTTTGGTACATCAAGTAAAAAGCTCTTAAGTTAGATGAACTAGCAAGGTAAATAGCACTTCGTTGGCATTAGCAACCAATAATTCCTGGAAGAGAATATTATTGTGTCTCTAACATCTGTGCTGTGGGTTGTGTTGACTTATGTGATATACGACCAAACAGCTTACATTATTTCTTTAGAACAGATTTACAAGTTCATGTTTTCCTTCGTGAGGTGATGTCAGAGACCAGGCTGATGAGTACTGCTCTAATGAACAATGGTGGGAGCCTCCCCCTACCCCTCATAGCTTTCAACATTTCCCTTTTTTTAAGGGAAATTCCCATATTCCGAATGGGATTCCTCGCAAGAAAAGTGATAAGTTGAAAGCTATGCTCCCCCTGTTCCTGGCCAGGATCCTGAAACTGCACAGGAGCAGGAGAGCAGTATTGATTTGGAACAACGGTTTGCTGGGGGACACAGTTCGGAAGAGAACAGTTGGGAAGAACTGGGGTGGGGGGCAGCCAGAAGAGGAAGAACTGCAAGAGAAAGTATCCAGCCTATTAGTCCAAGGGCAAGGAGATTAAATAAAATGGCTGAACAGAAGGCTTGGTGGCGGAGAGATCATGTTACAAGGCTTGGAAGTGACAGGAGTAACTAGGGGAAAGTGGGTGTGAACCTTAAGTGGGACCACTGTCATTCCAGAAATGGTTGCTTTTTTCTTTTGCTGTCAGCACTCGAAGCTCTTTCACTGGTAATGGGACTCATCTTGAATGAACCTAAAAAATGACCTGATCAGCTTCCATTGATTGGTCTATGGTTGGTTGTAATTCACATTTATCTTCACCATAACATAATGATGGAAAAGGGCCCCATACTTTGCAGGGTAGGGAGCCAAAATAATTTGAATTCAACATAGTTAGTTACTAACAAGTATTTGAAGTGTTGGCTAGGCACTTTGTTAACTTTGCCTCTTCCCTTTGAAGTATATCTCTTCCACTATAAAAATTAGGCTGTAAGAACTTTGGAGCATTTTCTTTTTCTTTTCTTTCGCCACTCTTCAATGACTAATTTAGCTCCATTAATTAAAAACTTAAGTTGGAAACAGCTCTTACTCTTTAGATAAAGAAAATCACCTTCTTTTCCGTTAGGTTTGTCATACTTTATATTGTGGTTCGAGGTTCGAGGAATGAAACACAAGGACACATGATATAAGGTTAATGGGCAAGAAAAGGCCACAACTTTATTGATTACAGCAAGTGAAAAGGTATTGGCTTAGGCATTGGATTACGTCAGCTGACTCCACCCACTCGGAGAAGGGTGAGTCTAAAAAACAAAGGGGGTTTATTCACCAGTAGGTGGAGCCTGTTGATGCTAATCCAACTATAAGCTCTCCCCTGATGTCACCGAGGGTCGTGCCATGGCCTCCCGCCAAGCAGGCATCGGACAGAATACACGACTGCCGGATTCCTTTAACGGAATACCCAAAAATTGAAGGCGCAGGCGATGGCCACACCTAGCCCTTCGACACCACAACACATTATTCCAATGCCTAACCTACCCACCAATACCACGAAAGTTGTGACGATTGCTACGAGGTAGGCGAAAAAACCAAAAAGCCTAATGCCAAATGGAAAAATTCCTACCAGCCCCCCCAGACAACCAGGGTGACCAACCTAAGGTCCATAGCAAGGCCAAAAGAAAACTGGGAACCCTGCTCTAAGGGAGTGGAGGGTGGGTGACTCGCGACGGGACGACAAAAAGTGAGGGCTGGAGGCTGCGCCACAGCAATTTAGGCTGCTGTACACGCCCCCTTGAAGGCACCTGGTTGGGTGCCTGGCCGAGAGCGTAGGCGCCAGCCAGGTGAGTGGGAGGCAGGGGGCAAACGCCCCCTGCTTGAGGCGGAGTCCGGCTCCCGGCCACAACCACTCCCCTCTCTTGCAGGGAGGAGAGTCTTTACCTGAAGAAATGAACTCCTATACTTTCCCCTTGGTAACAATGAAGTTCAACTGCTTTAGCTCAAAATACACTTTCTTGTGCTGTTAGAAATAATAAAACCATCCTAAAACAGATGGACATAGGTGCAGACCTCTTGTAGTTAGCATAGTTTATGGTGTAGTTTAGTGACTTTCTATCACTTGGATAATTTAGATTTTCCCCATTTTTATGGGTTACATAAAATATTCCTCATATTTTAAGCTACTCATTGGGGATATAGTTTAGGATGAACAGTAAAATATTTCTGTCATTATCCTGCAATGTCTAAATCTGTTCTTAAAGTAAGAAATGAGAATTATATTTAGGGATTGGGGATTGGGGAGCACATGTTATTATAATATCTGCAGGATCCTTGATAGTAGTAGAACTGTCTTTCTATTATTAAGTAGCATCTGCAATTATCTGTGGGAACAGAAAACTAATGCCATTTAATCAACTCTAGTTTTAATTACATTGACTCCAGCAAATGTTACATGTCCTTCTTGTTAACAGGTGGCAAAACCATGGGAATTTATAAGTCAATTTATGTGTAAAGAATTGATTTATGTACAGTGGTACCTTGTTCCTCAAACTTAATCCATTCTGGAAGTTCATTGCACAACCAAAACGTTCTAAAACCAAGGCATGCTTACCCATAGAAAGTAATGCAAAACAGATTAATCTGTTCCAGACTTTTACAAACAACCCCTAAAACAGCAATTTAACATGAATTTTACTATCTAACGGGACCATTGATCCATAAAATGAAAACAATAATCAATGTACTGTACTATAAAATAAATAAGACAGTATTATAGATGATTAATTTTTTTTTATATACCTGCACTGATGGTAGTCATTGTTTGGATAGGGGGGCTTTTATCCATTTCCACAGTCACACAATCAATCAGTAGCTGAACTGGGTTCTACAGAGTCACAAAAACAAATTAACCGAAAAAGCCTCAAAAACAAAAATGTAAAATAAATAGCAAAAACAAAAGCACCAAACTTAATCCGTTCCAGAAGTCCATTTGACTTCTGGAATTTTCAAAAATCAAGGTGCAGCTTCTGATTAGTGCAGGTGCCCTGGAAACAATAGCCAACAGCTGCATCAGACGTTTGGCCTCCAAAAAACATTTGAAAACCGGAACACTTACTTCTGGGTTTTCAGCGTTTGAGTACCAAGGCGTTGGAGAACCAAGGTACCACTGTAGTGTTCTAGCAGTCTCTTTAACTTTTGCAGGAGCATTAGAAACCAAAATCAAGTTGTTACCTTTCCTAGGGGAGGAGGAAGCAGATATTCTCTAGGAGGCTCATTGTTGTGAGAATGAATTAAAGCATTGTTCCATGGGAACTAAACTACTTTCCCCCCACAGGGCACAATTAACTTAGGGAGTTTGCTGCCAAAAGATATGGAGATGGCCACTCACCCAGATGGTCTTTAAAAGGGATAAAACAAATTCATGGATGAATCTCTCTATTCAGAGGCAGTGGACTGCTAAATGCCTGGGACTTGGGTCCAGCATTGGAGAGGGGGGCGCTGTTGTTTTCAATCTCTGCTTTGGAGGTTCCTAGATGCATCTTACTTCTAACTACTGGACTAAAGGGGCTCTTGATTTAAGCACGCTTGTTTAAATATTCTGAAGTCAGGCAGATTTCACTAGCCAATCTGCAACACCTGTTTATTAGTTAAGGCATCTCTGTAATAATATCCCACTAACTGCAGATGTGCCTAAAGCTTTGTCTACCGCATCATTCTTTTGAACTGTTTCATCAAATGGCATCATCTGGACACTTAGGAAGGCAGAGGCACTGGACTGTGTTTGGGGAGCCTGCAACATTTTACCTGAGAGACAGCCTCTACAAATCCTCCTTACCCTAAAAAAAAACCTCCGTGAGGAGTTTCCCCAGCTTTCAGGAAAAGCACTAGCTTTTGCTTGAAGACAGGCATTTCCAAGTGTGATGGAAGAAGTTTACGCATACACTCACTGCACTCATTTCTTTTTTAGCCAGAGGATGAGTCTTGAAATAATTTCCTCCTTTAGGCTGAAGACAAAAGCCCCCTTCATGGATGAAGGGAGTCCCATGCATGGAAAGGGAGCCCTGGGACAATGGGGCTGACCTTGTTTCTAAGATGACACAGTTTCCTTCACAGATGTCCATGAGTTTGGCAAGAACGTCTAAGCTGAGGAAGCCAGCTTTGCAGGCTTCCCCAGCTCAGACATCCCATGCCTAATACTTGTGTTAGTCAAATGAAGCAGTGCAACCTTAAGGGCAAGGGCAGCAATGTGTCCCACTGATCTTTTCTATGTGTGGACTTTGTTCATGTGGGTAATCCTGGAAGGGAAGCTAGACATTCTAAGTATTGTAGAAGTGGTTTGAATATACATTTTTTGCTCTAAGAACAAATGCCTCCACTGCATTCTGAGACATGTTCAAACCATGCCTACTCCACTTATGAAAGTTACATAGGGCCATCTTTCACAGTACCCACCCCCAGCCTTCAGCCCAGACCTGAATGTGGGTAGCAACCAATACACCTAAGGAAAGAAACAGAATCCTGAGCTAACAATGGGGATTGTTGCAAATGCTGCTGGTGTCACAAAGGTACTGATGTCATCCCCTTATAACACAGAAACGGATATGAGCTACAGTTGAAGAGGAAAAGGGGAAGGAAACAGGAGTAGACTAAAAGGGCTCTTGATTGTGGGCACAAGGGCTCCATAGGATGGAGAGAGGGAGGAAGCAGGAAACAAGGGAAGAAAAATTACGCAGTTCAACAAGTACACAAACCCACTGGGAGACTGGGAATGCAGTGTCATCAAGTGTGCAGAATGATGCCCACCATTATCTCTTCTCTTGATTTAATTCTGTGAGATGCTGTTGAGGACCTGAGTCAGTGTCTAATATTAACAAAATATAGAATCTGAAGTTTAATCTAAACCAAAGAGAAATCCTGGTGGCTCAGCCTGCTCTAATTGGGGTTCCACCCACCTTGAGGAACTCATTCACCTGGCATTTCACTGGATTGCCAGATGACTGGGTACGCATTTATATTACTTCAGGTTGTGCACTATCAGCCTGCACCCCTTTTTTACAGCAAAAACACCAGCAGCAGTAGGTGAAAACATGGGGTGGACCTTCTTGGTGGAAGTGCCAACCCAGATTGTGGACTTGAGAAGCTCCACTAGAACTCCCCTCTGCCTGCTTTTCCAGCATCAGGTAAAAACAATGTTTTTAAATTAGCTGGTGTGTGTTTTGCTGATAGCAGCTGAGTAATTTTGCTTTATTGCTAGATTATTTTTAACTGTTTTTATTTTGAGTTGTAAGTTGTTTTGAAGGCTTCTTACATTGGGTGGAAGGGCGCAGAATATAAAATTTTATCTGAAGTCTGTTGTGAACAGGAAGGAGAATTCAGGACAGTGGTTGTGCAGTTCTTTGCATCCTAATCAGTCCTCTTCCATAAATGGGATTTGGGCCAACATTCCTCAGACAGCAGCTGCTCACCTCTCCATGTGCCTCCCTTCCAATACCACATGGCAAGGTGTTGAAGCTGCTGAGACTTTCAAAAGCAGTTTGTATTCTGACATGATTCAAATTTAAACATTCAAAAATCCCACTTGTGTGCTGAAACCTTTGGGCAAGCCTAAAGTAATTCTTTAGATCACAACCTGTATTTTACACATTGTATTTTCTGTTTTAAGATGGTAATTTGTACATAGCCAGCATGATTATATAGACTTGCTCCCCAATTTGCTCTCATTAATCCCATTATCCCTTTCCTCTTCTGGTACTCATTTGGGTCAGGGACCTGTCTTATTTGCTTATGCTTTTTTTGTAAAGTACTACATACCCTTGATGTCATGATACAAAAAAGAATACTGATCATCTTCCCCTAAACAAGTCCTGATGGAATTACTAGGAGCCACAAAGATTCAGTATAGAAGTCTTTCCAACTTCCATTTATTTCTCTGAAGCTTGCAGAAGATAACCACCTGGGTGACTGTGTCCCATGTTAATCAGTTGAGAGGGGGCTGCTACCTTAGACACCAAAATGTATTGGGCTGCTCCTGCGTATGCCATAAGTAGGAAGAAACATATGGCAAAAGTGGAAACTAAAAGTGAGCTGGAGCATAAATGTAAATGTGTAGATATCCCAGGAAAAACATAACCAGAATAGATATTCAACACAACATACTTTCTTAACAATAAGTAAGTTTTGATATTTGTGTATTAGTGTGATTTAAAAATTAACAACAAAGAAGTATTTAAACAAGATACTTACGTTGCATAAAAAACACCTAATACTTTATAAGAAGGCTGCTCTTGAAACACACTAATCCCCCTTCCAATATGTGTTTTATGTGATTTGGGGCCATATTTGAAAAACAATTCTTGTAAATGCAATTCACAATTCTAGCAGAAAATTACATTTTGTGTTTCTGTAATGATCCCATGAGTTCTTTTTTGCATAAATCCTTTCTTCCACTTTGAGATACAAATCTGTTTTACTGAAGACAAAATGCATTTTCAGCTGAAAAAATGTAAATTAATTTTCTTAGAAAATTCCTCTGTGGGCCCTAAGTTCTGAAATATGAGGATCACTGGCGTTCTTTAAGAAAGTGGTAATTTGAATTTTTACTACTATTAACTTTTTATTGGTAATTTGAATATTTTGCTATAATTACAAATTCCCTTTTTATCAAGGATATAGGCTGTGTTTATCAGCCCTGTTGCATTGTTCATTGCTGACGTTTGGAAAAAGTAGCAATTTGTATGTGGCTTATAAATTTGTCATGGACAATTTTCTGTTAAGAATCAATTCCTTAACTACTTATGCATCTGAGAAGCCTGAATTTATAGTAAAATGTCATGTCTCCATTTCTTATGGGTTTCATTGTACCTTTTAAAAGAAAACCTAGTTCTTTCAGAGAAGTTCCTTGCTGTTCTGTACTGATAAAATCATTTCAGCTGGCAGAAGTTCCATCCCAAATCTGAGCCCTCTTCAGTGCACAGCACTTTAAGTGGAATGAAATGCTCCACTTTTCTATGTATTGTTTGTGCCAAAGAAGCCTTGAGTTCGAGCACATTTACATCTGTTTTGGGTAATTCTCTGCATATGTTCCAAAATGTAAGTTATCCATCTTACCCAAGAAACAGCATTTGTTGGAAACAGTTTGCCAATTGGAAACTCGATTGAATTTGTTCTATCATGCTGAGGCTTCATTTGAGGTCTGAAATATGTTCATCTTTGTTCCTCCAGCTGTTTTACCATTCTGAACCAAAAGCTTTTCCTACAGCCTAAGTCCTCAAACTTGCTATGCCAATAAGTTGTCATAAGACATCAAATTATGCTCACATTAGATGTTACTTTATGCTAAGGAAAACTTGGCTCAGCAGGGACTCAATTGACCTCTTGTGTTTATCTGCCTGCCTAGGATTGCAAAAGTGGAGTTGGGCTTGTTAAGCACCTGGTAGGCTCCAGAAGGTAGACGTTTGGCCTGAGTTTGCAGTTGCTGAGTCTGCTGAGACTCAAAGAATGGAGAGTGGGAGAGTAGATGAGGGCTGAAGAATCTGTGTCTCTTTCAGTGCTGCTGGAATGTAGCTCCAATCACCTCTGACCATTGGCTGACCATGCTGTCTGGGGCTGATGATTGTAGTTCAGCAACAGCTGGAAGGCCACAGGTTCCTCACCCTGAGGTGCATTATGACAGGGTAGGTTATGTAACCCAGGGATACTTGTGGAGGCTACTGAGCAGGTCAAGAAGAAAAACTGGACAATGCCTGATAGGCAACAGGGTGTCTGTGTAGCAAAATAGCAAATGTTATTAAGGCAAGCCAAAGAAAGCCAGCCTACTTGAACCTCACCTTTCAGTTTAGATTTTATTCAGTCTTATGGAGACCCAATAGAAAGATGCTAAAAGATATACTATATGCTACCTTTAAGACCGGGGGGAAATTTGGAGTTGCCTGGTTAGCTTAAATGGCTTTGTCACAGAAAAGGGGGGCAACCAAGGTACAGAAGGTTATGCCTTTTGTCTAAAATGGTTGTTGCACAATCCTCAAACTGACCTCAGTGGGTACACTGCTGTTAGTTCATTCACGTAGGCATGCTCTTTTTTTTTTTTTTTAAAGTGTTCATTGCTGCCTGGAAGGACCTTTATGGACATGTTCCTTTGTCTTTGGGCAGCTTCTTGCTGAAATGGGGATTTAGGTGTTCTTTACAATACGATCCTTTGGCTCCTAAGCTGTAAAGAGGCATTTGCTCTTGTGCCTTTCAGTTTTTGTCCCACAAGAGCTTATCCATGAAACCCTCCACAACAGAGTCAATTCTTCATTATGTCAAATGAAAACAAATAATAGCTAGGTGTTCTTTTTAATAATTGTATTTTTATTAAAGATTTTCTTGATTTACAAAAGTATGTGTAATGTGTCTCTCTCGTATTTTTACCATGTAACATTTTTACAAATCAGTTTCATTTGCTGAGACATTAGGAAGAAAAGGGGGAAAGAGGTGGGGGGGGTGAGATGGGGCGGTCGGGTGGTGATGTTTCTATTTTACTTAATATATGTGGGGTTTTGTGTCAGCGTCGCTTGTGCAGGTTCTCTGCTAATCACCTGTGTTTCTTTGGTGGTGAGAGAGGTTGGGGTTGGCCTAGGGTGTGGCTGTTTGTTTGTGATTGGCTGTGGTGGTCTTTGTTTTCGGGTGTGAGTGGGGTGGGTGGGTGTTTTGGATCAGGGGAGCCATACCAGGGTGAAGGCATTGTCTTCTGTTTGTCCCTGTGTCAGTTTCAGTTTATTGGTTAATTTTTCTAGTAGGGCTGTTTCCCATACTATTTGGTACCATTGGTCCATGCTTACTCCTGACAGGTCTCTCCAGTGTCTGGTTATGATGTTTCTGGCTGCTGAAAGTAGGCGGGTTGTGAGTTCTTTGTGGTGTAAATGGGCATTATTGTCTCGGAAGATGTTTAGTAAGGCCAATTCTGGGGTGATTTCTAATACTTGCTTAGTCATTTTACATAACAGCCAGGTGTTCTGAAGTGTCCACATTACTACAGACTCCTCCAAATGTCTGCTACTTCTGCTCACATTTCATCTTAAGACTAACTCTTAAGGGAATTGGATACATTAATGGACAATGAGATTATTAGTGGCTATTAGCCACACTGGCTGTGTACGGCCTCCAATATTGCAGTAGGCCTCTGATCACCATTTGCCAGGAATCACAATGGGGGAGGTTGCTATTGTGCTCATGTGCTGCTTGTTGGCTTCCCATAGACATGTGATTAGATACTGTGAGACCTGGCTGCTGGACTTAAATGGACGTTTGTTCTGGTCTAGGAGGGCTGTTCTTATGTCTCATTCCTGTGTAACACATGGGATGGTGGTGACTCATGTCCAAGTTGCTTCTGGCTCTTTGCTCTAACTAGAAAATCTCACTCTCAGTTTTGGAGCTGGGCTGGGAGATATGCCTGCAGTGATAGATAGGGGGAAGTGGGAAGGAGTCAAAATTCCCTCACCTATATGACCTTTAGTGCTCTGCCAAAAACCTGTCCTGCTATTTCTTGAAAGTTTTCTTCCCCTGTGAGAGAGTTTGATTTTTCTGCCATTTTCTCAGGACGTTTCAGGATTTCTTTAGAATTTTGGCAGAAGTGGGGTTGAGTTTGTCTTATCACTGCAAGATGGCCGTGGGTGGGCTTGTTTTTCTCTTTCCATTAGTCATTTCTCCAGCACTGTGCAGCCTCCCCAGCTTCCTGATCGGAAAAAAAAAAAATCCCATAGGAGAAGTTACCTCACGTATCTTTCCCCAAGGTTTAATTGAAGCAGGGGAAATTGGCTACTGAGTGCCTGAGGCTGAGATCAACATAGTTGCCAAATTTGTTTTTAAGCAAAGTCCTTCCTTTTAATTTTTTTAATTAATTACACTGATTTCTTTAAAAGTAAAAATACTTCACTTAAAAAAATTCCATTGAACTGCTGCCAGGCCCAGCAGTAGATACCTTCCTCACTTCCCACTCTTCCAGGAAAACCTAGCTGAGGACATCATGGGATTTTCAGAAAGTGTGGGAACCCGGGAAGGCTGCAAGGTGCAGACTACCAGAGATAATGATTAAAGAAATGAAATGAAGGATGCTTACAACCCGCCCCCCCCCCGGCATCTCTAAAAGTAAGGAAAGTACACACAAAAACCTGCACTGCAACATGAGATTTTACCAAAATTTTCTCTCCTCTTTGATAATTTTTGAATACAACTTATTTTCTCATAAATTACTGGGCAGTGGTCAAAACCAAAAATAAGCACAGCGCTACTTTTGATGTAAAAATTCAACCCAAACTCTTTTGTTTGTGAATGGAGTAGATGTCAATAAATAAAAATTGCTTTCCCTGTTGCATCTGTTTTGGCTAGCAGGTCAGATTTCCATTAAGGTTTTGTAATACAGAGTGTCTAAGGCAAAGGAAATGGTATGGTATTTTAGTTTGGCTTGCTTTCTTGCGTTAACCCTGTCATCATAGCAAAATAGGTGGCAGAGTATACCAGGAATATGTGTGGGAGGTCTGTTGTTCTCAGTATGTCGGTGATGATGTGGCATGCCCCTTGGGGAGAGAGGCCCCAAAACACCCAGTGACTGCCAGATCAGGGAGTGTTTAATGTTTCTGTGTGAAGATTCATGGTTTTGAATGTGTGCAGTGTTAAGTGCTGGGTAGTGCCCCCCCCCCGTTTCCCCCACTAAAGTTACCACAGAAGTTAAAAAAAAAAAAATGCTAGGCCTATCCTTCACTTAGCCTTTCCTTTTTTTTATTTTTTAACAAAATGAAAAATACGTAGAGCAGTTGTCATTTGTTAAAGTGTAGCAGAAAGAGCGAAACAGGCCAGTGGATGCTTCATCAAGAACACTCATTCAGAATGATGAATGTGGCTAAACACACATTTGTTCGTAAAACTTGCAGAGTGGATGAGCATCATTAAGCATGAGAAATAGGTGCAGCATGCTGGGGAGAGAGTGGAGCAAACAGATGTTGTGAATTTTCGCAGGCATCCTTCATCCACCAGTCCATCATTAATATAGTTGAAGGTGATCCTTTCTTTTATTTAATAAGCACAAACAAAGAGCATGCGCTGTGCTAGGACTGCTGAATATACGGTTTTCGAAGGGGGAGGAAGGCACAAAATGCAGATAGATGGGCTACTTTACTCAGGGTGGTGGTAGTAGTGGATCATCACAATCGCATCAGATACTTTGGTGGCTCACATCCCCACCTTCTTGTGTTTACAGCTTGCCTTTCAGCAGGAATACTCTTTAAGCAATTCACGTAAAGAGTCTTGAAAGTAAAATACATTATTTAAAAACTGGAATCAAAACTATGAACATATAAAAGCTGACAACAAAAGTCATGACGTGAGTAGCTGAAAAACCAAGTCTCAGCCTTCTAAACCTCAGTGGAATGCCATGGTTTTCAACCATCTCTATAAGGAGGAAACAAAAGCTACCATTCTGATCTCATAAAGGGAAAAGTTCCATAATTCTTAGGCCACCATAGAAAAAGCCCTGCTCCTAGTTGAATAGCAATTTGAAAGCCTTTCGTCAGATCTGGTTACCATTGAATGTGCACCGGATCTACTTGGTATGTTGAATAAATGGGGAATCTGTGTGGGGAACTATGGATTATTGACTATTATTTAATTTCTCTATCGCTTAATATATTAAAAATAACTCTAAGTGCTGTACAAAAAATAAGCAACAACGGACAACTTAAATAATTATGATGCATTATCTATTCTCAGAACTGATGTCGGGTTCTACATTGACACTGGATTCTAAAATGGTATTAAATTGAATTGTTCTAGAGGTTTTGTTATAGGGCTCTAATATTTACTATGATTTAGCACAGAAACCTCAAGCTTCAAGTAGTAGTTTACTAAATCAAGTTGTAGTTTACACTTGCCATTATTGCCTTGGATTCATAACATAGTGTGAGATGATAAAAGTAATAAAATAATGAAGTATAATAAATATAGCCAGTACCTTTGCCACTTTTGTGCATACACTATGTAGTGGAACAAAATAGAGATAAAGTAGCCACTCACTGACTTTGAATTCCCCAGTTTTGAATCAGTTAATCAAAGTTTTTAGTCATCCTGCTAGTACATCAGAATATATAAATAATGGAGTAGCTATAGCAACTCAGATATAATGACTTCTGATATAGGAATATAAAGAAATGTGCACAATGAGGTAACTGGGTATACTGGGAGGAACAAAGAAGTGTGAGCTGATTCTTGTCACAAGCTTTTATAGAGAATCTGCAAAAAGGACACATACATACTGGAATCAGATGCAAGCAGTCTTCAGGTTTGTGCTCACAAGATCAATTCAAAACATTGCTCCATGAACTCCAAACACCTTGTGTTGAAATAAACCTATAGATTATATTAAAAAATAGAGTTAAGTCCTATGTCCATTTCTACCAATCTCATTACTGTTAGAGGAAAGGCTCCTTTGAGTAAATCATTTGCCTTACTTTGCTTTTCTTGAGCCCTGAAGTAAAACCTTTCCTGAACAATGTATTTTGCATGGGGAAACAAATCAATAATTTTAAGAATGATAATTGTATCTCCACAGAATAAGGAGAGGCAGATGTGGAAGGGAAAAACAATAACGTGCTACTGCCACTTACTCTTACTTGCTCATCTTCCTATTTTGTAATATAAATTAGAACTTCATTTGTTAAATTCCCAGTGGCTTTGAACTCTTACTGAAGAGTGGTGTGTTGTTAGGAAATATGCCAGCCATATTTAATTTTTCATACTGAAAATAAACTAAGTGATCTTTTTCAGTATCATATTCTGAGATGATACAAGTAGGGGAGGAACTTCAGTACAGAATCCCAAGAGAGCTAGTTCCGTCTATGGGTTTGATACTTGAGAAGCAATGTGTGTTTGGCATTTCCAATTCACAAAGTTCATTTATCCCTTTAGAATTTTAAGCCTGAAAACATAGCTGGACATTTAGAAAAGCAACCTCTGAAAGCATTGGTTTCTCTTTAGGTGGGATGTGTATTTAGGAAGGATGCCACAGTCCTAAAACTGGATAACTCAGTTGGTTAGAGCATGGTGCTGAAATTACCAAGACTGCAGGTTCAATCCCCATAAGGAACAGCTGCATTGCAGGGGGCTGGACTAGATGATTCTTAGGATCCCTTCCAACTTTATGATTCCCAATCAGCAGTCTTTTCCTTGACCCCTGCCACAATATATGTTGGCATTGATTTTCTAACCAGTTTGTACTCTCTTCAAACTTTCCTATTTTTTTGAGTTGTTGGCACTCAGCAATTTAAGGTATGCCTAGCATATGTTATTTTCTGGATAAGATGGGTTTTTATTGACTAAGTGTCTTCGTCCTGGTGTGTCCCTTTGACGATCACCAGGGCACCTTCTAGGAAGGTGCTCTGGCGATCTCCACCAGAGGCGCAGTGGGGTGAAGCATCTTCACCCCAGCATGTCCCTTTCATGAAGGTAAGGTGGCTCAGAAAACCATAGTTAACATTAACCACCACTGGACGTCCCAGCAAGTTGTGACAAAGTAAAAATGGAAGTGAATGCTTCTGAGCACCTCCCTGGAGCTGTATCCGAGAGGGAGTGGGGAACAGAAACTCTGCTTACCGTATTATTCGTCCTATAGGGCGCACCGGCCCATAGGACGCACCTCGGTTTTTTTGGGGGGGAGTGAATAAAAAAAATATATTCCCCCCCAGCCGTGGTGCCGCCCCAAGCCTTGTGCACACCTGCCCGAAGCCCGGGGCGCCCTCTGGAGGGCGCCCCGTGCTTGGGGCGGCAGGCAGCCGCCCCAAGCCTTGCGCGCCTGGCGGGACCTCCCGCCGGGCGCACAAGGCTTGCGGACACCCGCCCGAAGCACGTTGAGCGGGCGGCAGGCTGCCGCCCCAAGCCTTGCGCGCCCGGCAGGACTTCCTGCCGGGCGCGCAAGGCTTGCAGACACCCGCCCGAAGGGCTCCCCGTGCTTTGGGCTGCAGGTTGCTGCCCGCAAGCCTTGTGAGCCCGCGGCAATTCAGGAAGCTCAGGAACTCAGGAAGCGGATAGCTTCCTGAAGCCTGGAGAGCAAGAGGGGTCAGTGCGCACCGATGCCTCTCGCTCTCCAGGCTTCAGTGAAAGCCTGCATTTGCCCCATAGGACGCACACTCATTTCCCCTTCATTTTTTGAGGGGAAAAAGTGCGTCCTATGGGGCAAAAAATACGGTACTTCTTAAAAAGGTAAAGGACCCCTGACAGTTAAGTCCAGTTGCGAACAACTCTGGGGTTGCAGCGCTCATCTTGCTTTACTGGCCAAGGGAGCCGACGTTTGTCCGCAGACAGTTTTTCCGGGTCATGTGGCCAACATGACTAAGCCGCTTCATGGCGAAACCAGAGCAGCACACAGAAACGCCGTTTACCTTCCCGCCAGAGCGGTACCTATTTATCTACTTGCACTTTGACGTGCTTTCAAACTGCTAGGTGGGCAGGAGCAGGGACCGAGCAACAGGAGCTCACCCCGTCACGGCGATTCGAACTGCCGACCTTCTGATCGGCAAGTCCTAGGGTCAGTGGTTTACACCACAGCGCCACCCACGTCCCTTTACTTCTTAGTCAAACTCAATTGATTTCTGAGCCTTCTTCAGCCAGCCCCCACCCACTGACAGCATTCCGAATGGCTTTTCTCCCACCTCATTTTTCTGGCTTCTGAAGGTACTTCAGCAGCAGCAAGTGGGTGGAAGGAAGGAACAAAGGAAGGGGAGGCAGCATCCATAGCCTGGCATACTGCCGGCTTACTCCTTTTAGAAATAGGGTGCTGACTAGATGGATCCTTGATCTGATCCAGCAGGGCTGCTCTTACGTTCTTAATTTGCTTCTGTTGAGATACATTATTTGTCCCTTTTTAACCCGTGGCAACAATCCTGCTTACTGAATGGCATTCTAAGGGGTCAGCCCCCTGTCCTTTGGGTGCTTTAAAGGTCACGTCAGGCAACTTGAACTGCACACAGTAATATAGAGAGACCCAGAAACCTTGAATGCACACTCTTGCAATCATATACTATCCTCTGAATCACATGTTTTCAACCAGGTGTCATACTATGAAATACCACCAGCTGTGGAACACCATTCAAAGTCACAAATGTTCCACATATTAAACACCCTAGAAATTATATGTACCTGGCAAAGATCAGGACAGACTCTATACATATGTTACAAGGATTTTTTTCTTCTTCAGCATCCGCTCAGGGTACTTGGAGGACAGGCAAAAACTATTATGTTAAATTGTGCTACCTATACCATCAGCTTTTGTCTTTGCTAAAGCTGCCAGTTTTTATAAACAACTGAAGACAGAAAGGGTTTACTAAGAATAATGTTGAAGCCCAAAAGAATCCTACAGCCTATAAATCTTAATAGAGGTTCTAAGATTCCAGTGGGCTGCATATGTCTCTTTTACCCAGCCTCACTCCATCTTGGCTCCCCTGTGATGACTACAATTTTCTTGAAACAAGAAGCACAGTGACTTGAATTTACTCCTGGCGCTATTTGCCTACAAACAGGAATACATGCATATAACCTATGCAAATCAATAAAAACATGTCAAGACCCCTTAGATCGCAGTACTCTCCTAAAATGCAATTTATCATGCTGCAAATGAGAGCAAGAGACTAGGTAACAAATAGTGTCTGATCGTTTAACTAGCACCTGTTGTCATGCATTTGAAAACTGCATTTTTTATTTGACGTACAGTAAATTGCATTTTCATATATATGGAATGGAAGTGGGACCTGGGGATGTACACATGCAGGCATTTATGAACATTATGAAGAATAGAAGTTATATAGCACTACCCCTTTTTAAGTACTGGAATTAAAACAAAATATATTTCTCTGTGCATTTGTTGGACACAAAAGGTAAGTTCAGGGAGTGTGTTTTAGAGGTCATCTGTTTATGGCCCTTTCTATAAGAACACCTGCAGTATGTTTTGTTTTGCAAAACACTCCCAACATGTTAACCCAACAGTAAAGGTAAAGGTAAAGGTACCCCTGCCCGTACGGGCCAGTCTTGACAGACTCTGGGGTTGTGCGCCCATCTCACTTAAGAGGCCAGGGGCCAGCGCTGTCCGGAGACACTTCCGGGTCACGTGGCCAGCGTGACATCGCTGCTCTGGCCAGAGCCAGAGCCAGAGCCAGAGCCGCACACGGAAACGCCGTTTACCTTCCCGCTGGTAAGCGGTCCCTATTTATCTACTTGCACCCGGAGGTGCTTTCGAACTGCTAGGTTGGCAGTATTTACTACAAATTGAAACAAGCTGTTTTGCACTTAACTCCTGGGGAGGGGCGGGTGGAGGGCAGTGAGGGACAGTTGACAACTTGGTAAGCTTGTCTTCCTAACAAACAAGTTGTGGATAAATGAGATTTGTTCAGATTAATTTCAAGGTCTCACCTTACAACCTGTAATGTTTTACTGTGTTGAATAATGTCTAGCAAGGATCCTTCCATAGGTGGAAACACAACAATTGCAATTTAACACATGCGGAGATTCTCTCCCTCCCTCTCCCTCTCTCTCTCTCTCTCTCTCTGGTTCCCCAGTCATTAGTGGCTGCTCTGGCTGTTGTCACGAAGGCAAACCCTTCAGACATATATTATTCCCTTCCCTGTCTATACTGACTTGTGTATTCCAAAGAACAACAATATTGGTTACCTCTGTAAATTTGAGCAAGATAGCAGTACTTGCTGGCATTGAGGTACTTTTTTTTTTATACCACTATCAAGGGACTCCGTGTCCAAAGGAAAACTGCAAGACATAGGAGGCATGGGTTGGGCTCACAACCACAGCAATAATCAGTGGAATTTTTTTTAATACACTTATCATATTACTCAGTAGCATGCATCTGAATTCACAAAGGCCCCAGTCCAGAGTTTAGCAAAGACATCTATGTGCACAGCTCTTTCTCTTTCTAAATACCCTCCTTCTGCAAAGGTAGGGGTTACCTGTTCCCATATACACCTGTTACCAATGTATATTGTTATTATTTTTTTACTTTGGTCTTTGGTATTAGCGATGAGTCACAGCAGAGTTCTAACTGCTACAGGAGAAATGAAGAAAATATATGGCGGTGAGTCTAGGTGCCACAAGGGAAACTCTTGATGCTTAGTACTTTCAGATAAAACTGTAAATATCAGTGATGGGAGAATTCTATATTTGACAAAACACGAAGTCCCAGAAAAAGACCTCGACTCTATTTTCATTACCTGAGCTCTAATGCAAGAAGCGCTAAGTGTAGTGGAATGGATTTGCTGACCACGACTGTTGCTATTAGTAGAGTACAAAGGTAAAGTGTAAGTGAAATTTATTTTAGGCTTGAGTGTCAACACAGACATGAAGTAGGAGGGAAAGTACTTTAAAATGTGCATTAATAGCAATAAATTGATAGCAGCTTGAAGGTAAACAGGTTTTCAGAATGTGTTCAAGCTTTGTTTTTACTAGTAATGAAATGTAAATTGGGATATGGTGCAGAAAAGTATGCCAAGTAGTGGGTTTTATTTCAGCTCATTAGTATGATGAGCATGTTTTGTTTACATGAATAAAACTCTTGTGAATTTTAATCCAAATGGGTACTTAATCAGTTTAATATGTCCATAATTATTCTTTGGCAAGAAAAACGCTACTTTTACCCTATAAAACATGTCCTTTTGTTTAGATATTAATGTTTTAAACTCATCAGATAATTTCTTATATTGGTATTTTGAGTTCACTGTAAAAATTATTGCATGGATAATAAAATCTCAGTCAGCTGTCTTGTTGGCTAACTACTTTTATGTGAATTGAAGATAATATGGTTTGCTTTGGAGCCACTTCTCTCCTAGGTTGTACAACAAAATATCAAATTCTTGTGATTTGAATTGGTTTTCGAAAGGGTTGAATTGCTTATGATAATTTCCAAGAGGTGCCTGGGAATGTTTTTAGAAAATGGGAACACATATCTATTATATAATATAGCATTGTTTGATTTAAATATGCCCCCCCAGCAGCATTTCCATTTCCCATTTGGAAAACTCCACCACCTTCCCACTTCTCATTTGTGTAATTGTTCTGGGTACCATGCTTTCTTCTGTTAGATCTATTTCATTGTTTTGTGTGCTGTACTCCATTTTTGTGCCTCTTTCCTTTGTGGAATCCATGGCATCTGTTTCTTGTACTTGGGACCTACTAATGACGGACCGTTTGCCCAAATTGTCTTGGTCCTGAACTTGGAATCTTTTGCTTAGTTGTGTTTTCAACTATGCAGTATCATAGTGTACTACCAGTTGTTCTAGGCTATAATCAGTGTTGGAGTTCCATTACTGAATTTTTAAAATTCTTCTGAATGTATTTTCCAAGACTGGTGCCCATTCCCTAGTTGTGTCAGTGTGTGTTGGTAACCTGAGTGGCTAACAAGCATCAGAAAAGTGTGCACAAAATTTGAACAGATAGTTAACTAGCCCAGTCATCTCCTTAATGACTCTCACCTTCTCCAGTTCTGGCCATAGTCCTAGTGAGATCAATAGACAATAGATGTCCAATATAGGGTACTTTTGTCAGCATTCAGTTTAATGTTCTTCTCCCAACATCTTTGGGGCAATTGTTGAAGTTAGCTGTCATGAGCCCGTATTATCTCTTCCTTATCACTCCTTTTTCTTATGACAAGAATATGCTCAACCACAATCTTGATGTCCCAGAGCCCTTCCGGTACCTGGTTCAGCTTCTATGGGAAAACTGAAAATCAGCTGGGCTGATTCCCATGGGCATTCATAGCCAGTGGTTCCTGCTAAAGGATGTGGTTATCAGTTCCAAAATCTGTTCTTGACATTGCAGACAGTAAACACTTTTGCTCTAGACTGGTCAGGTAGTAGTAGTACATCCTCACTTGTTGGTAGTGGGTAGCGACTTTGTTTTTAGTCACCTACTGAGCAGTTTTGAATCAGTGCAAATTCTCAGTTTTCATTATGGCTTTGGTACCACTACTAGGCTGCTGATCCAGTCAGTGCTTCTTTCAATGATGCCTTTCTTCTGCAGTTTTGTTGATTCTTGGCTCCAGAAGGGCTAGCAGGATTCTTCATTTTGGAAGTCATACTGGTTGCACCTTTAGAAATAATGAGACCAGTGCGATTTTGCCATTCTGATATTTCTGCTCAATAGATTAAAAGGAAGGACGTTACAAGTAGCTCCACAATTTATTTGGGATTTCATAGGTCCTTATTCTAGCATCATTGCTGCCAACATGGCTCACTTGTTCCCCAGTTTTTTTCTTTCCTGTGAGTCTGCAAATTAGCCAAATATACACATAAGATTCATCTGTAGGCTCATTGCTCGTCACTTCATCGACTGGGTTCCCCACCCCTTTTAGCTGGGTGACTGCAACACTGATCCCTGAAATGGTTCTGCTTTCCACATCATTTACCTTCTTTCCCATAGGCTCTTTCACAGAGTGGTTTAACAGTAAGTCCCTCTGCATGGGGAATTTTGGGGATTATATCGCTGGAAGTGGAAAGGGAAGAGTTGGGGGTTTTTTGCAAGTACTGCTGGGAAGGAGGAGCAGAGGGCAGGACTGCATGCACACTTGCTGGGAGAAGTTGCACCAAGAGACCAAGGAGCATGGCTGCTCTGGACTCAAGCTCGCTGAAGCTGTGAGGTTAGCAACAAGAGACACTCTTTGGGTGTGATATTCTGCACCCTCCCTGATGAAGGCTTTAGATTCTAAATATGTGTAAATAAACCATAGTTCATAAAGACATTGGCCTCCATTGTGCCTCATTTTCCCCAAGGAAACACAACCCCTGGTTATGTGCCAAGACCCATGGAATTCCTTGCTACCGCTCGGCAGAGATTGGGGTGCCTGTAACAATATAGTTACATACATGGGGATCAGCACAGTCTCCTTATAAGTGTCTAATCAGATGTTCTGATCTAGCCGCTTGCCAAGCTCTCTGCCCTGAAAGCACCCTTAATATATTTTTAGACTATCCATATTGAAAATGGAAACCTTGCACGATCACTGTCTAGCCAAATGTCAGGCGAGAGGTCTTCTCTTCATTGTTATATGCCTTATGTATTGTGTTTATATTCTTCCTGTAGTTGCTTTGTTATAGAATAATTAACAAATGCAGCATTCATTTGTAATGCCATGAAAATGCTGTGAATTAGCAAGCTTTGCTTCTTTTTCTTTTTCCTTAACGTGTTGAAGGCCCCAAACTGTTCTTACTACTTGTTCTGAAGATAAATTAGTGTCTTCTAAATAATGCAGTGAACCCTAATTCTCTTTGATTAGTATCGAGTTAGATGATAGCGACCCATTGAAATTGGTCATCAGCATAAATAATGAGTGAATGAACTGATAAAATGCAAAGTCGCCAGCCATCATAAATCAAATGAAATCCACTTTCTCTGGAAGTCACTGAAATTAGAAGTCCATGCTCCTATTAATTATTTTGCCTTCTGAAGACGACAGTGTTATAAATCAGCCTTGAAAGGCACTTCACTTGCGAAGCTGAAGGAGTAAGCTTGCCTGCAAATTGTTTTGTATACTCACCTAATTGTTTCTTAAGTAATCCACCTTTTTATAACATGGCTGCTGAACAGCTAAAAGTACCAAATTGGGCAGATTAACAAAAGCAGCGCATGACCTACATTTCTATGTGCTTTTAGGATAACGGGATACCCCATCTCTTCCAATAGGTGCACTGCAACTATTTCCTATAGCTTTGTTAGATTGAGGTACTGGTAGCTGGTGTTCAATTTATACTTCTGGATGCTTGCATCTTTGATTGAACATCACAGTAGCCTTTGGGGCTCCTCAAAGAGGAGGATATATGCGAGAGTCAGGGAGAGAGAAAGGGTGCGTTGCTAGTCCCCCTACCATTTTTGACACTTATAAATTTAACTATTTGCAGCTGTCCAAACAACTATCAATTTCTCCTTTGGTTTAGTTATTAAATGCTTTTAAATATATATATATGAGTGTTTAAAGAAACAACAGAAAACGGGATTACAAGTTGAGAATTTTAATTTAACTCATTTCAAAATCCAATTAGTATTTATCCAAACAACACTTTCAAGCATATCACTTCTGGGTGAAGTTTGGATCAAAGTGTTTCTGAAAAATTGATGGAACAACTTTGTGTGGCTAGAGTGGAAAAACAATAACAACTAGAGGCTTCCATGGCAGACTGGCGGCCATTTAGCCAGCGCCTGAACAAAGATTCTACAGGACAAACTGTACCTGCTGCATTCCGTAATATATGGTTGTCATAATGTTTTCCTTCTTATTGATATTAGCAACTTTCAGTCTCCAATGTTTGTATGAATGTTACATCGCTGTTACTGTTTGGGTTGGGGAAACGGGGATGGGGGGATGTTCAGTTTGTATTGGTGACATAAAAATCTGAGAAAGCTATTAAGTTTATATACATTTTCTGTAGTGCTTCTGTGCTTCATACAACCCACAAGGCATTTTTTGTTTCCTTCCTCTTTTTATTCAGCCCCACAGACATTAGAATCCCAAGAAATGTTAGCTTACTTTTTTCAAAGTTTCTATTCCCCCAAGCTGCACAGGTATGCTTGGACAGGTATGCTTGGAGAGAAAAGTTTATAAAAGTCTGAAAGTGGGAGATGTATAAAAAAACTTCCAACTTTTTTGTTTGTTTCTCTCATGAGTATTTCTTACCAAAGGAAACGAAGACTGAGTGGAAAGGTTCTTTTGTTACTTTGTAGTGCACAGAACGTCTGTGTGCATAAACTCTGTAACTCATTTTTTTGGGTGTTTTCCTAAACTTACTGGAATGAGGCTGTTTTGATGGGAAGGTATCTTTTCATACTAGTTCACAGCTGCCATATCATGAATTCCACATAACAATGGCCACTCATCAGATGAGTCATTTTGTCTTATATGCCTCCCCATTTAATGGATAAAGAGGTCAGAGCCATTTTGGGTAAAGAAAGCTGAACAATCTCTGCAGCTGTACCCAGGCCCAAGACTGTTACAGATTTATAAATATAGCCGCAGCTATTGGTAGTTGAAGGTAATCACTCTTGCAAAGTTGCATTGTTTTATGTATATCTATATCTAAATAAAAGGGTTTTGAGCCAGCTGGACTCTTGAGCCCTTCAAAGTCTAAATCCTCTTCTTCTTGCACTAATTGAAAAGGCGGCAGCAAATAATCAGCTTCTGTTTCCTGTCAGGCCAATTTGAAACAGAGTTTTGTAAAAGCATTCTGACAAAGAAAAAATCCAAACGGGTGAAGCAGAGAGGGTTCCAAATTGCAGCAGGTACAGTAAAAACAAACAAACCCCATCTAATGTTTGGTTTATTCTTTGTGGGTTTATGGTTATCCATGCAATTTGGTACTTAGCAAAAGGAGTGATTGATTTTAGTGTTTCCAAAGCCCACTTCTCACAGCACAGTATGTGTTCACTGTAGTATTGATTGTGTAATAAATGAGAGGAAAGGGTTTTTAAAAGATGGCGTCCTGCCAACTTGAGGGGGAGGGAGAAAACAGAAAGATTTGAGTTGAACTCTAGAAATGGAAGACATGCTGAAGTTATGTGTTTGGTTTTTTTGGATTTATTTCAGTGGGGTGGGGTGTCAGACATTAGCTGTAACAGAAAGAACATGTGGTTGAGTAGTAAACAAGCAAAAGTTGAAATCAATACAACACAACATGGCTGGGTTCGCACACATGGTAAGGCAACCGATGGTTTACCCAGGACCATGTGGACTTCCCAAAAAGGAGCCCACAGTTACTTTGCTTCTCCCTGCAACTTTTTATGCCTATGCCACACAGAGCCAAGCCAACATTTGGCTTAGTGTGTCATCCAAACCCTTGCTCGTGATTCAGTTCTTTCCTCACTAACCATGAGCTGTAGTCAAAGTTTGTTATTGTTCTCCGTCAGTTTTCTGTTGAACCCTGACTGTTGAATTCACCTTCACATGTGTGTTGGTAGCTTAACTGATTTATTTACAAGGTTATATACAGCTGTGGGACATGGGTGGTGCTGTGGGTTAAACCACAGAGCCTAGGACTTGCCGATCAGAAGGTCGGCGGTTCGAATCCCCGCAACGGAGCTCCCGTTGTTCGGTCCCTGCTCCTGCCAACCTAGCAGTTTGAAAGCACGTCAAATTGCAAGTAGATAAATAGGTACCGCTCAGGTGGGAAGGTAAACGGCGTTTCCGTGCACTGCTCTGGTTCACCAGAAGCGGCTTAGTCATGCTGGCCACATGACCCGGAAGCTGTATGCCAGCTCCCTCGGCCAATAAAGCGAGATGAGCACCGCAACCCCAGAGTTGGTCACAACTGGACCTAATGGTCAGGGGTCCCTTTACATTTACCTTTATACAGCTACATCATAGGGTTACTAACACTGGCCCACACAGAATTTCTCCTAGTATTAGAGATGAGAGGAAAGAAGTATTCTGCAGGCTAGAGTGTACTTAAGGGGACAGTACATGCTACACAGTCAGTGATTGGGGCGGGGGGGGGGGAACTTGATAGAAGATAAAACAGATTTATTACTGTATGTGTGTTAAGAAACATAACAGCATGAATGATCAGAACAGGAACAAGGGTTTTTTGGATCTGGAGGGTGATTTGTATATTTTATCCCCCACCAAATTTATTTCTATGTGAGAAGAAATTAATAGGTATTCCCTCGCTCCTCCCCCCTTCATATATGTTTGTTTGTGTGTGCTCACGCAAGCACACAAGCACCAAATGATCTTCAGCAAAATAAAATGGAAGATCAAGTGAGGAATATTGCAGAAGCTGATAAAACAAGGGGTTAAATTTTTAATACATTTTTGTTCTCATCTTTCTTTTTTTTAAAGCCCTTGCATGTAAATATATATATTATGTATGCTGAGTATAAAGATAGCTCTGTCCTACCATATTGATTTATTAGATTCTCTGACATTTTAGTTGTGGTCGTTATGTTATATTTATGAGATGAATGTTGGATTCCCTCATTATGTTATCCTCATTTATTTTACATACTTTTATGGCTGGTTGTGCTCAGCTTTACATTTAAAGCTTTATTGCGGCTGTTAGTGTGGAGGGGAGGGGGGGAAGCAAGTGCTTACGGATGGGGAATTTACATGTTTACTGTCGTAATCATGATTTATTTAATCTTTACATATAAATATAAGGAGTCCCCCCCCAAAAAAAATAAAATATTAGTTGATTTCTAGGTCTGATCTTTCCCTCAGTGGCGGATTTTCTGTTGTGGGTGAGGTTTTGTGAAAAGGAGTGTGTGTGTCTGAGAGAGGGCGAGGGGAGGGTTATGGCAGGAAAAGCATGTTAAGGTCCAAAAACAAGCACTCTTTCCCAACAAGGTGTGCCTTTCTGACAATCAATCTTTCAATCATTGTACTATACAGCTTTCATTGGAGGCTACACTGAATTGAGTTGAAGTAGCTTAGTGGTAAAGCACATTTGCATGCAGGAGGTCCCAAGCTGAGGGCTGGCAAAGATTCCTGTCTACAGTGCGGGAGAGCTATTTCCAGTCAGTGTCCATAATACTGAGCTACATGGGTCAATGTTCTGACTTGGAATGAAACACCTTCCTATGTTCCCATTGGTGCAAATCAGGGAGGTCAGCCAGATAATGGCCAAAGGTATATATCTAATATTTATGTTGTTCTCAAATAGGCAATCCCCATGCAGCTGCACTGTGTTGCAGAGGTTTTCCGGGCATGTTCTAGTTTGGACGCACAGTGAAGCTTCACCATGAAGCTTCACCATTACCACAGATGAACTTAAAATGTGTGCTAGGACACCTCTAGCATCTCCCTACATCTCTGCATCACAAGGCAAGAGGGATAGTGGGGTTAAGGTGTCCCTTGATCTCTGTACTGAGGCACTCCCATGTTTCTTGATACACTGCCCACATGTGATAGTTATGTGTATTTTCATTGTTTTCTGAAACATGCAGAGAATAAACCTGCTAATTTCATTACACTAATGTTCCAAGGCATGGTGTTAAGTCAATTTTCATAAAGGGTTCGCACGCCAAGGCTGCTATAGCTTTTTATACTTTGTTCACCCTGAAAACGAGTGTCAGCTAATTTGAACTAGGAGTACTGGGGTTGGAATATAGGGGATCAATAGCAGAACAGCAGCATTGATTTCTTTTCTTGGGGATCCTCTGTGACCTGCGTCACTTGTGCTGTGCAGCTGCCTTATAGACAAGGTACAGAAATATATTAGTTCACCTTACCTTTTTTTCATCCTCTCCCGCTGACTTACTCAAGCTCAAATAGTAAGCCTTTTGGGGAACTGAAAGTTGAGAATCTTGTAATTTATTACCTACTCACCACTCCTCCTGCTTCTCCCTGTGTATTTCTGACTGGTGTTATTGCTACCAATTATATATATATATATATATATATATATATATATATATATAATCCAGGACCTCAAATGATTTCATTAAAGGAATATGAATTTCTGCAATCAATTAACTGTTTTCTCCAATGCAATATTAGTTACAAATTAGGAGACAGACCTTAGATTACCAGCAACTAATGAGTAATAATATTGTTGTTGTTTAGTCGTTTAGTCGTGTCTGACTCTTCATAACCCCATGGACTAAAGCACGCCAGGCACTCCTGTCTTCCACTGCCTCCCGCAGTTTGGTCAAACTCATGCTGGTAGCTTCGAGAACACTGTCCAACCACCTCATCCTCTGTCTTCCCCTTCTCCTTGTGCCCTCCATCTTTCCCAACATCAGGGTCTTTTCCAGGGAATCTTCTCTTCTCATGAGGTGGCCAAAGTATTGGAGTCTCAGCTTCACGATCTGTCCTTCCAGTGAGCACTCAGGGCTGATTTCCTTAAGAATGGATAGGTTTGATCTTCTTGCAGTCCATGGGACTCTCAAGAGTCTCCTCCAGCACCATAATAATATTATTATTCATCCTCTCCCACTAACTTACTCAAGCTCAAATAGTAAGCCTTTGGGGAAATTGAAAGTTGAGAATTAATAATATCAATACAAGTATATGCTGCAGACAAGCCACTAACTGTAACCAAGGTTTGTTTTTGGTTTTACAGCTCTTCGGCTTGTCCTGGAGGAGACAAACCACAAGTCTGGGTTCAGATGACTTGCTAAGCCAAATCGTGGCTTTATCTCACAGCAAAACAACAGCAGCAGGAGAACCAGGGGGAGAAAGCAGTAGCTGCAAGCTCTGGTTTCGCTTAGCACTACATGTGAACCACCATTATATACTGTGTAGTATATAATCCACTATTCAGTAACAGCAATGTACGATATTTTCACATTAGATCTGGAAATGTTTTACAACTACATGGATTTCAGTGGTCAGGACCCAGAATCTCATTGCATTTTCTCCATCATTGCTCTTCGTTGTATCTATGCTCCCACTGTCTCCAGTTTCTGTGCTCTTTGCTTCAGTTCTTGCAAAAAAAATTTTTAAAAAAAGAATTATAGGCTTCTAATGCTGATCTTAGAAGTCAGAAATGTCATCGCCAAAAGAGATTCAGTTAGCATTATGATGGTTTATGTGCTGAGAGGGAGAATTACATGGCTGGTGAGGAGGTGGGAATGGGAATGTAAACTGAATGGATAGAGAGCAAAAGGGAAGTAAGTCATTACTGGTACATCTATGTAAATGACCTGGGTTGGACTAGATGACCCTTCTGGCCTGTTCCAACTCCATAATTCTATTACTCTACCAGTTGCTGGGGAGTAAACGCCAAAGAAAGGCTTCCGGGGAAACCATCAAGCTGGCAGTGGTTGGATTAAGGATGGAAATGTTGGTCTTATTCAGCAAAGTACTCATAGAGACATAAAACCATAGAGTTGGAAGGGACCTTGTTCTCAACATTGCATTTATACTGAGCTCTGGATGGTACCAATGGAAATAATGCAGGTCAAAAGTACAAATTATTGAAACAGGCACCAATTTTCACTATGCAGTCAGGTTTCACAACACTGGTTGCTTTTAATTTTTCACTTGCCCTAACTCTCAAGCTTTTTATTAGTAACAAAAATCCTGAAAATATAAAATAAATTCAAGGCTTATAGAAAGCCAGTGCTTTACTAATGTCATACTAATTAACAATCAGTGAATGCCTGCCCAATTTTAAATTATTATTATTTTTAATGGCTGGAACAGGAAGTTGGCAGGGGCTTGTGAGCCTAAACGGGTTAAGTGACATATTGGATTTGGACCTGGGAGACATCGCACAGTGTTGTTATTGCTGTGACTGTTCGTGTGAGCCATGTGCTGTGCTTTGAATTTAACTATTAAGCAGTGGTTAAAATTAATCCTGTGTGCAGTTACCAAGGGAGAAAGCAGGCCAGAGATGTCAATAAATCTAGTGTGGTTTGAAGCAAATGCCACTAAATCTTAGTTCTTTGACTGCTCTCTGGTAGTGTCAAGAGCTGCTCAGCAAGACGAATTTGAGGGAGGGATGAAAAAGGTATGATATTAAACCACAGCGCTGATAAGTTTAGTTAAGAGGCAGGAGACGTGTCCTTGCAGTGACATTCAGTGGCTGATATTTGTTTCCCTTTAAATAATATGCTGTACATCTGTGAGAATGATGGCTTGGTGTTTGTGACATTGCATCTCCACCAAGGTTACTGGCTCCAGGACAAGCAGTCTCTCCTCTCTCCCTTTCTCTCACACCCTGTCAATAAATATCCACTTGTCTGAGAAAGTGAGATACAGATTTTACAGCTGACACCAGAGCATCTTCATTTCCAGAAGCAATGAGTTTCAACACATGTGAACGTGAAAGAGTGAGTGTGCGCGTGTGTGTGTGTGTGTGTGTTTTGGGGGTGGGAGGAATAAAAGGGATGTATCTTTCAAGTCTGTCTTGTCAAAGAAAACCGTTATCCCTTTCAGACAACAAAGCTCAAGGTCTGGCAACTATGCAACCAGGCTACCTTTCCCCCAAAAAATGAACACTCCCACCTCACTACTATTTAATAAATGCTTATTGTTAAACCCCAGTTTCTATAGACCACTGTGTTTAAATTTTATCTCCTTTAGAATGAAGCATTCTTCACAGCTGGCTTTTTTTAATGCCAAAAACGAAGGCTGCCCAACTCATCATGTCCAAAATAAAAGGCTATTTGATTGTGTTCTCAGGTTCTGGGTATTCTGAATCAGAGTACGGTTCACCCACAAACTTCATGTACTGGGGAGAGCACTATTCCAATCCATGGTAGTGTAGTAATGGCAAACGGTGGAAGGTCTACCATTGTTACAGGAAAGATGCCTCATTTTAGAGTCATAGCTCTAAAAGCATCACAACGGGAAATCTCTAATGAGGCACTTTTTTGTGCTGCTTTTTGTTTTCCCACTAGTGCACAATGCACAGATAATGCTTTTACCCTCAAGTGTCTCAATATTAATTCACCCTCAAACAGTTATGCACAAACTTCCAGTTGCTGCGAAGAATATTGAACTTATACACGTTTCTTATTTATGTTCTTATTTTAAAAATTAATGTGGATATCTAACCCGCCCCCCCCCCCTTTCCAAATCCTTGCATTGTTCTTTGGGATCCTAGTGGCACATTACTGCATTTGATTAAGTACACTCACTCCCACAGGTGAACTTCTGTGTACTTGACACTGCTGTGGTGAGATGTTCATAGGGCCTCTGTAGAAATTGCTGACTGTCAATTCATGTCTTTGAAGACCCACCAAGAAATGTGGTAGCAACAGAGGTTGGCTGTGGCCTTGAATCAGATGGTGCTTTTTAAAAAAAGCACTCTTCAGTGTAATGACTGAGAATAATAAAAATAAAAGCTTTTAGGAGTGGATTGAATGGCAGCCCATTCTCTGGCCCCATGGTGGGCCAGATGGTGAGCTGGCCAGACCAGAAATGGGGAGCAGCTGCATGTAAAAAGCAGGGCTCATATGGACGATAAAGCCTCCACTGGCTGTGTGTCCACAGCAAGTTCCAGGTGGGGTACAGCAAGAGAGAATGACAGAGAAGGATAAATAGAATACCTGTGGGTGTAGGTAGAGGTAAGGAAAATGGAGAGGTGAGAGAAGGGGGCAGGGCAGGAAGTAACGGCAGTATAGAGACAGAACAGAAGACCATATGGAGAGAGAAAAGAAGACCATAGCTGCCAAACCTTTCCCAAGAAAGAAGGGGAACAGATTAGCAGAAGAATAGGTGAAGGTCTGTGGCAAGCCAGTGGTGAGCCAAGAAGGTGGAGACAGAAGAGTGGGGTAGGCTCCCCACTCTATGGAAAACTCAGGAATTACCAGGAGGTAATGAACCTTTTGTAATAAGCAAAATACAGATAGTGTCTTGGATCAACCGAGTCAGGGGCTCACCAGGTGAGGAGCTTGCCAGACATCTGGGGTCTGAAGATCCTTGGAACTTGAAAGAGAAAGGATGGTAGCACTCACAATAGCTTTAAAAGATGAAAATACATATATTATACAATCAAAATACCACAATAAAATCCATAACCGGAACAGAGCATAAAATCTAATAGGAACCACAATCCATTCATTTAGTTGAATTAAAAGCTAAAACTATCTTTAAAAGCTAAAACAGGTCAGCTGCAATAAAACATAGCAGCAGAAATTAATAAGAGTCTTATATGATGTTAAATCAGAATGGGAGGGTGTGAAAAAGGTTCAAGAGAACAAAACAGCCTGGTGCTGAAAAGACAGTAAGGTTGGTGCCTGGCAAGTGTCTCTAGGCTGGGATTTGGTCCCCATATGCTGTTGAACTACAACCCCCATCATCCCTAGCTAACAGGACCAGTGGTCAGGGATTATGGGAGTTGTAGTCCAACAACATTTGGGGACCCAAGGTTGAGAAAGGCTGCTCTAGGGTGAAGTTGTGGAAGTGCTCAATCAACATCAGGAATAGACTGCCAAGGGCTAGCAAACTAAAGCCCAGTCCAGACAAGATGGAAATGGTGAATGGTTCATTCTCCTTTGGTGGTTTTCAACTCATTCTGGATGAGTTTTCACTCCCCTCTAAAGGATTGTTTTAGGGGATGCTTTTAGATAGGCCTTGTCTTGGGATGCTCAAGGGACATCTGTGGTGCAAAGTGCCTTCCACCAGTTGTGGCCTCTTCTCAGGAGGAGGCCTTGCAGTCAGTTATGCAAATTTTTATTGTGGGCTAAGCAAGAAATAGCAGCAGTATTGATGATATGGGCTATTCCTATTAAAACTGAATTCATATGGTATGAGTTAAGAGTTAACAAAACTGACAAATGGCCAAAGTCAGAAATGGAAGTGAGTTATTTTGTACCTCTGAAACCAAGTGGAAATTATTTATTTATATTGTTATTTAGGCAGCTAAGAAACAGTGCTTCATCGCTAGGCATCTCCATAAGTTCAGTTTTGTTTTGTAAGCAATTTATTATTTTTGAAGTAAGTGTAATGGAGTTGCTTTTTGTTGATTTTTAATTAGCAGCTATAACTGAATTGTGATTAAAGTAATCGTAGTTATTGTAAAATCTGCTCTTTAAATTAAAAAGGGGTGGCAAGTGTGGTTGTTGATGGCACTACTTGCCATAGGTGAACTGCAGCCTTCACTGAACGAGGTTGGCTGCCTTATTTGCTCTTGTTTTAGAGTACTTGGTCAGAGGTCCACCATCCATTTGATAACCGAGAGTAATTCTCTGTGTTCAGGTTATCAAATGATCATTATAATTACCCTCTGAATAATGCAGAATGTGAACTCACCTGCAAATGCAAAACGGAACTGCATTGCATTGGGTTGTATTTGCTAGCTGAAAAGGAGTTGTACAGTAAACAGATGTTTTCACCATGTTGCTTGTGAATTTTCACCCACTCTTCCTCCAACCTGACTTGG
Organism: Podarcis cretensis; assembly: GCF_951804945.1. NCBI lineage: Eukaryota > Metazoa > Chordata > Lepidosauria > Squamata > Lacertidae > Podarcis > Podarcis cretensis. The sequence goes on from NC_137174.1 coordinate 17,179,807, forward strand.
TCTCCCTGCCCCAGTGTTCTAATTTAGAACACTGTAAATACCGGGAACCCATTATTGCTATTTTCTCCCAACTATTTTGTTTACACCTAACAAGAACTATGCATATAAACTGCAAAAGTGGTAGCATTATGAATTACTGCCAAGCACATGAATTTTAAACAATGGCATGAGACCCTGACCCGGTTAGCTGCTCTTTAAGGTGTAATGTTACAGTTGCTAGTGCTGATTTAGGAGGTTGTTTTCTACATTTTGGCATAGGCCTAACAGACCCTATGGCACAAAAGACAGCCTTGACAGTTTATGGATTCTAATAATTAGGTTTCAGGGAGACTAATCACACATTTTCAACTGCTGTTTTGGAAAAAAAAAACACCGACTAGCTTGCTACAGATGTTACTCTCCTTTAATTTACTGATGTGCAATTTTCTGTTCATAAGTCAAGGGAAAATGAGAGGAGCTGCTCCCATTGAATATATGGTATTTTAATTGACTTACTGGAATAAAGTTTCCAAATGGGCACATAGGGAGTTTCTTACATTATTTCCTTTTGTGGTAAGATTTATTGTTGCCTCCCTGTACACCACTTTGTACTTTCAATCACACTATATTCAGAATCCGTAATGGTTTACCTACTTACTGGTATAATTCTAAATTCATAGATTGCCAAGGAATGTGTGTGCTTCATAATCCTATATTTCATGGACCATGTATCAAAGTATTATCTCAGTCTTAAGCTATCTTTCTTTTGTTGTAGATGTGGTTAATAGAAGAAATAAAACCATGTCATGGCAGTACAATAAAGCTTCTGCTCACCCCGTAACTGAATTATTCTTGCTAATTACAATAAACATTCATTTTCTTGTTTATATGTACAGCCCCTCAAACTTTAAATTTATCATTTTTGCCTCTTACTTTTGATGTTGCTGATGCACATTTAATCTCAATTTATTTCAGCTAGTCATAGTTACAAAGCTTAATGTATGGAAACAATATTTATTCCAGCAGCTGTTAAAAATCTGTGGATATGGATTAATGTCAGCTTCTAAATGTGCAGTACTTTAGTTAATTCCATCCAAGGACAGATGATATCATCCCGTAGGAAGGAATATATTAGAAACTGTCAGCTGAAAGGTAGTAAAAGTAGGTGATATGTTATAAGGAGGACTAAAAGGTCATTCAAAGAAGAGATATTGCTAATAAGTCAATTAAAATTTTTGCACTGACATTTTACAAATTTCTGGGTAAGCTCTAAAACATTTTCTAAGCTAGCTAAATTCACACCCCAGATTGGAAAAACAGAAGTCATGTCTGTTCTCCACAAATCCTACAGGAGATGAGTGAATTGGGAGTCAACTACCCTGAGATAATCCACTTGGAGGGAGTGAAAAGAAGGGGAGGGGTTGATCATGCAACCTGCACAACCAAATCAGCATATTATTGAAGAGCTGTGCTTTGAAGTGAGGGCCCTGAGCCTTAAAATGCCATTGGTTATTTTGTGAAAACAGAGACTATCCGATTTTGGATAGTCCAATTTTGGACTCTTTTTAGCTAGAAAGCTATCTCATCCTATTCTGCCCTTCAGTTTTATTATGACTCTCTTCCTGTCCACAGAGTTTGTCACAGCTTCTTGCCAGGATCAGCTGGGATTCGAACCATGATAAGACACTCTGGTCTAGACAGACTGCAGAGGCTTAAACTCCCATGTTCTGCATTGGTGCTCCCTGACCTCACCTTCACTATAAATGCTTCTAAGTTTAGGCTTAGTGGTGTTGTTTGGATGGGTGAGGATTGCTATTTAGGCACCAGTCAGGCTTTGCTCACCTGGCTTACTCCCTCCATGCCCAGTACCTGCTTTCTTCTCAACCCGTTTCCCAGCATATCTGCTGCCTTCTTGGTTTCTTATCCTTTCATGCTGATCCTCAACAGCAAAACACCTGGGTCATTGGACAGCCACCTTCAGAGGCTTACAGATGTTAAGGGGGTTGCATGTCTGCCATCAAAAGGAGCAGCCCTGCTTCTCTACCCTGTTGTTCCTTTCCCTCTCCACCCTCCTGGTAACTAGTGGTATTGTCGCATTGTGAGTTTATTCAATTCTGCAAATGACAAGCAATAAAGTAGGGAGCGGGAAAATTTTCAGTACAGTGATATCACATCCTATGCAATTTACAGGATGTTGGGGTTGCTTAGAGCCTGGTAACCTGAACAGATTTATGAAGGAAATTGAAGTGTGCTTCCGACTAATACTTTTATTTGTGTTTCATTTGAATGTTTACATTGATCAGTGCTCATTTTGTTTAAATACTGAGACTACTGAGAAATGGGCAAAATTAAGTCACAGGAAATTATTATTTTGTTTATTTACAGTTTTATTCAAGAATATTAAAACAGTAGATAAATATTATTAAAAGAGCCAAGACAGAGGAGGAAAAACAGCATTAAAAGCAGATCTAAAAGTATATTGCAAAGTCTTTGTTTTCTATATTCTACCTCCTCGTCCTTGTCTGCACTTTTATGTGTATCCTTAGCCTTGTCAACTGCACACTTGAAATTTCCTACAATGCAGAGTGCATTATATTCTGTTCCTCATATTGGAAATTTCGTCAGCATTCTACTTTCCCACAGAATTGGAAAATTGCCAGCTATCCAGAGATGTTAAGCAACCATTTATTCACCTAGAATCTTAGAATCATATACTGTATTTTTTGCACCATAACACTCACTTTTTTCCTCCTAGAAAGTAAAAGGAAATGTCTGTGCGTGTTATGAAGCAAATGCCTATGGATGGCAGGGGGATCTGCTGCAGTCATGAGCAGAGGATCCATGGTTCCCCTTCCTTCCCTCCTCCGTGGCTCGCTTTGAAACAGCAAAGCAGCAGAAGAGCCGCTGAGTGGGGAGGAGAGAGGGACAGAGAGCCTGCTTGCTTTAAAGGAGCAAAGCGGGAGAGGAGAGGAGCCGCTTACACTCGTGTAAGCGGCTCCTGTCCGGTTGGCTCCTTTAAAGCAAGCAGGCTCTCTGTCCCTCTCTCCTCCCCACTCAGCTGGCTAAATAGCATAAAAGTTTTTCAGTGACCCGGGGAGGAGGGAGAGAAGCAGAGCCTGCTTGCTTCTCCTCTTATACCCCTCTTCTGCATTATTAACAGCATCCTTCTCCACCCACTCCACGCGTGTTCTTTGTCCCTTGACTGCTTTTCCTTCCCTCCCCACTTAAAACGTGGTTACAAAGCACGAATCCACATGGATCCTCAGGATTTTTGCACTAGGTCACCCCAAATTCACCATCAGATCACATAGCATGTCCATGGCTACAGCTTGCACCAAAAACATCACGCACCCACTGTTGCCTGGGGCCGCAGTGGTGCAAAAACGTGGTTACAAAGCATGGATCCACATCAATCCTCAGGATTTTTTCATTGGGCTACCCCAAACTCACCGTCAGATCACATGTCTGTGGCCACAGCATGAACCACAAAAATCATACATCCACTGTTTCGTTTAGAATATTTTTTTTCTTGTTTTCTTCCTCTAAAAATTATGTGCGTGTTATAGAGCGAAAAATACGGTAATTGTAAAGTTGGGAGGGACTTCAAGGGTCATCTGGTACAACCTTGTGCGGTGCAGGAATCTCAACTAAAGCATCCATGAGAGATGGCCATCCACCCTCTGCTTAAAAAACCTCCAAGGAAGGAGAATCAATCACCTTCTGAGGGAGTCCATTTTCCTGTTGGACAGCTTTTACTGTCAGAAAGCTCTTCCTGATCTTTTGTCAGAATCTTCTTTCTTGTAACTTGAAGCCATTGCTTTGGGTCCTACCCTCCAGAGCAGGAGAAAACAAGCTAGCTCTATTTTCCATGTGACAGCCCTTTAGATATTTGAAGATGGTTATCGTATCTCGTCTCCATTTCTTCTTATCCAGGCTAAACATTCCCAACTTCCTCAACTGTTTCTTATTAGGCCTGGTTTATAGATCTTTGATTATGTTAGTTGTCCTCCTCTGCACACATTCCAACTTGCCAATATCCTCCTTAAATTGTGGTGTCCAGAACTGGACACAGTACTTCAGGTGTGGTCTGACCAAGGCACAATAGAGCTGGACTTTTTTTGCTGCTGCGTCACACTGTTGACCTTCCAATGTCCTGGTGATGAAAATCTGGATCTTCCCCCCCCCCCACATGTGTGGCACAACCTTAGCCATGGCAGGCAAGTGGAAACTCCACCTTCGGGGCACTCTACCTGCTGCTCCCCTCCACCACTGCCAGGTACTGAGCATGAAAAAGAGGGCCAGTTTGCCCACCCACCTCAATCCCAGTGCACCTGTTTTGGAGCTGGATTCTGTATCCATCCACCCCTGCAACCTGGTACTCGAGCTCAATGGAGCTGTTGCCTGGCATACCCTGGTAGAAGCACACTCTGCACCTGGCCGGCAGCAAGAAGGTGAACTTGACCTGCGGGGGTGGGTGGGAATCACTGAGGACCCTTTGGGGCATCCCTAAAAGCAGCAGCAGCCTGAGCACAGAGGCCATGGCTGCCATCACCGTTGGGGTCCTTCCTGCCACCAGAAGGAGAGCAAAGCTGAGATGTCTGCTTGGAAAAGAAGAGGTAGTTAGGCTTGGGAGGGAGGCAGGTGGCAGAGGAAGCACAGTATGCAACTCCAGCCTTGCACTATGATGGCGCTGTGCACATTTCTCTTGTTACGTGCATGTTTGGGTATTGCGCTCTTGTGTGAACTTGTGCGAGAGTGCAGGACCAAAAGATGGGACATTCCAGGATCCAATCGGGGGGGGGGGGGGCTTCTGTAATTGTGCTAAATCAGAACTGTTGATGGGTATGTGTTTGTGCAGTTGGTTGTTCCATCCAGATGTAGAACCTTACATTTTTCTCTATTGACATTCATTTTGTTAGTTTGGGGCCAGTTCTCCAATCTGTTAAGGTCATAAAGGTAAAGGGAGCCCTGACTGATAGGTCCAGTCATGGACGACTCTGGGGATGTGGCGCTCATCTTGCTTTACTGGCCAAGGGAGCCGGCGTACAGCTTCTGGGTCATGTGGCCAGCATGACTAAGCCGCTTCTGGTGAACCGGAACAGTGCACAGAAACGGCGCTTACCTTCCCGCAGGAGTGATACCTATTTATCTACTTGCATTTTGACATGCTTTCAAACTGCTAGGTTCAGGTCATATTGAATCTTAATTCTGTTTTCAGTGGCATTAGCTACCCCTTGCTGCTGTCAATGTGGTAGGCAGAGATTTGATAGGGTAAGAACCTCACTTCCTAGGCTGGGCTGCTCCATGGTGTTTTTGTTGTCATATGCCAGACTTTGCTAGGAGGAGGGAGCCAAGTTTGTGTTCCCTGTCTCACTCCAAATAGAATCTTTGGTAATGTCTGAGCATGACTTTAACAATTGAAAGTGTTTGTCTACCCAGTGAAACCAGAAATGGCCATTGCTTTATCATAAAATAAGCAGAGACTTTGTCTAAATCGTGTAGCTCTTGGAAAGCCAAATTAATTAGGTGGAGATGTTGCAGATTCCATGAATGAAGCCATTTTTTTTGCTGCTTAAGCTACTTTAAAAGTTTAGCATATATATATAATTGGAGTACTTTTGAAATGTGCTTCAACCCTGGCAGTGAGTGATTTAGTCTACCATATTGCTGTTGCAGCAGCTTTTTTTTTAAAAAAAAATTCTATCTGGAAAAGTCAATTTTATTTCATTCTTTTCATCCCTTTAAGTCTTCGTTGTATTATTATTGATGCATATAAGTGGCTTTTTAAAACATCTAGCCATCTGTGTAATATGTTTCTAATGATCACTCTTGATCAGATATTTTTCAGTATGCCACATTTATATTAATCAAAGAGTGAACTGTTTTCTAAATTAATGATCTTAAAGTTGTTCCAGCTTGATAGTAGTGAAGGGGTAGTGGTGTCTTTGAAAAAGATTTGTTAACTTTAAGGACTTTCTGTTTCAAACAGACTCCTTTTGGGAATGAGATGCACCTGCTAGAAATTGAGTGCAGCAATACAAATTTATAGTGTTAATTTTTCACTCTTTCAATGTCCAGGTGCTGCTGCTACTGTAGATGTAACCAGAGGTCAGTTTAATTAAGATCGGCCCTTTTCTCTTGGATGATATGCGCTGAATTGTTGTCACTGAGGGCCTCTCATCCTTTTGTCCAATGCCAGCAGCTGGTGACAGCTTGGCAAATTATGAGTTTCTTGGCTTAAAACAGACTAAATTGCAGACAAAACAAGCCATCAGCTGAGTAAATACCGCACCTCTGTTTGGCTTCATGGGAAAGGAGGAGATTAGCATGAGTACTTAGTGTTCATAATTACTAGTAAGAGGCAAATAGTAGGCTCAGGCTGACTGGAGATTGTTCCATTATATCCAATTAACACCCACTTGATTGTTCTTAATTACTTGGGTTTGATGACAGCAGAGCAGACATGTCATTCTTCAAATGTACAACTACCACCTGGGTCACTGATATACCTACACACAATGATAAAACATTAAGTTCATTGTGAAAGGGCTGTTGAATATTGTGGCTGTTATGTAATCATGGGCCGGGGAGGGGAGAATACAGAGTCTTTTGTTTATTTCTTAGCTCTTCTTCATGAGCTTGAACTGCTAAAATGGAATTCTCTTGCGCCAACTTTCACAATGCCGGGGGGGGGGGGATGACATAGATATTGCTGGGAGATATTATAAAATAAAGGTGCTGGTGATAATCAGAAATAAGGTTAAATTGCCTGATTTGAAACTGGCAAAATGCTGTGAATGAAGAAATGCAACTTTGGGCACAGGGGACTGTTTGTTTGTTTGTTTGTTCCTTGAAGTAGATTAATTTTCACCCAGACCCAAACACTTCTTTTGAAAATTCAGAAGGCAGGGGCTTTAGATATAAATGCCACAGCCATCGTTTTGCTTGCATTGATCCCTGGGCAACAGTAAATAGAAATTAGAGTGCACGGGAGCTAAAGTTGGAAACCTCTGTGTCTTGACCCTAGCAAAACATACTGAGCTGTGTGTGTGTGTGTGTGTGTGTGTGTGTGTGTGTTTGCCGTAACAGCCTGGCACAGCTACTCTTCTGCAGTTTTATTGCCAAAGATGTGATAAAGTCGGTTGTGACGAGTGATAAAAGGACCCCCTAACAGTTCATGTGCAACTATCCTTCCTTCCTTTTTAATTTTAGACTGTTTGCTTTAGTGATTTCCCTTTTCATTCAACTCCTGTTGTTTATAGCAGCGAACTATAAATATTTGTCCCTTCTTAGACTGGTTTGTAAATCAGAAGAACATGCTCACCTGAACACTCTTTTAGGGAAGCTCATAGAGCCAAAATATGAGCTTTTCACCTTGAGCTGAGCTTAGCTGATTTCAGTTTCATGTGGTCCAGTTTTATTTTATTTTCAACTGAATTTTTCTTGGAATCCTTCTGAGTCCACCAATGCTTGAAGTGTAGGAGCCAGCCTCGCTACCTTTTATGCTGCGCCCTTAGCAACTTTAGAAGGCTATCAGATGGCATGAGTTGGTTGTCCCTTGGGGACAAGGAAGATGGGGCTTGTGGATTTCATTTATATTTTCATTTTATTTCATGTATTTATACCCCACTTTTAGGAAGTCTTAACAAGGCAGCTTACAAAAAAGTAAACTAATCAATGATAGTAAAAACAATGAAATACATAATGAAAGAAAGCCAGTCAGCACACACAGATTTGTAAATTGTATTGCCTATCTCCCCACCTCAGCTCCAAATAATTCAAGTACAAGGATCCACTAATTTGTGCTAAATTGATAAAGAATGCAAATGCAGGACCTGCTAAAATTGAGGGTACAACTGACCTGCGCTAAATGATATTGAGTGTGTACCCTTCACAGTGCTCCATGATTTGCTTTACACTAAACCCTGATACAGTCATACCTCGGGATGAATATGCTTCGGGTTAGGCAAATTCAGGTTGCGCTCTGAGGAGACCTGGAAGTAACGGAGCGCATTACTTCTGGGTTTCGCCGTGCGCACATGCGCAGACCATCAAAATGACATCATGTGCAGAAGCACCGAAACGTGACCCACGCATGCGCTGATGCGCAGACACGGGTTATGTTCGCTTCGGGATGCGAACAGGGCTCTGGAACGGATCCCGTTCGCATCCTGAGGTACCACTGTACTGAGTTTAATGCTTGAGGGACAGAGAGTTTTTGTAAAAAATGGTATAATCAAACACCTTCACTCAGTGCAATTAACCAAAGAGCACTTTCAGATATAAAAGATTTAGCTGCAATTTTGCTTTATCCACCCCACCCCAGCAGTTGCTTTCCCCCCTAAGTTTAGAGGGATGCCTGCTTGGTTTCATCATGGCGTCTTTTGTTTGTTTGTGTGTGTGTGTGTGTGTGTGTGTGTGTGTGTGTGTGTAGGAGGAAGAGAGAAAGAAAGTGGGAGATACTCATGCATATTCTGTTGTGCATATAGAACATGCCATGTGGCCCTTTGAATTGAGGTCATCTCTAGTGGGATAGCTTTATAATTCCAGTCTATTCCTTCCTTACAGGTGTCCTTTAAGGGAGCGCTTTAAGAAGTTGTACTCAATTTAACTTAAGACATAAGTAATTCTTCCAATTCAGAGCAATGGCTCAGAACCTTGGTAAATGTTCGTCGTGCTAAGAAATTATCTTAGTTTCCTTCCCAAATGTTATTTTATGTATTACTGTAATGGCCTTGTTCTCTTAGATATGGTCGAATGGCTATATCAACCAGGCTCATTTTTATGCTGTCTCTTGGTTTCTTCAGTTTGCCATTCAGGCATCAAAGCATGTACCTTTATCTAATTTTCCTGGAATCTTTCTCTATCTCTTTCCCCCCACCCCGGGTGTAGTTCCTACATTTAAACCTAGTACAACATACCACTTAAGGGGAGTAATATTGGGCCCTGTCAGAGGTACATGGAAGGGGACATGTCTGGTTTCATTTGCTGTTCTTTTCTTACGTAGATCTACTTGTGTCTATGGGCCCACCCTTCTCCACTTTGTACTTCTGATAAAGTTCATGTCAGAATACGTTTGTTGTTGGTCTTCAATGAAACTTCACTGCTTTTGTTTTTTTTCAGAAGACAAAGCAATTTAATTCCACAAAACCCTTAAAACCCTCAGTCACTCACTATTATAAATTCCTGTATATATAACCACACATATTAAATGAAAATATTTTAAAAAACATGTATTTTGAAAATGTATAGTACAATGTACATACAAAGCACGGTATTTCAGAGTGTGCACTGTACCAGAATATAAATGGTATTGCTTATAAATTAACAGCAAAGGGCATTCTTCAGTGTGAAATACCTAAAGAGGAGGAAAATGTTTTCACTTTCCCAGTTCATGATGAATGTTAAGCCCAAACCATGGCTTAGTACGAATGAGGAAATGTGCAGGTTCCTTGACAGAAGATTGTAGCCACTTTGCTGCTCCTCTGGGCTTACTGCCACCACACTACTTTGAGCTAAGCCATGGTTTGGCTTAGCATTATGTCTGAATCAGGGCTCATGGCTTTTATCCCCCAAACAAACAACAATTGGAAAGTCGGAGGACAAACATTGGCTACTCTCAGGATTCTTCTGGCAGTTAGTTACAATGGATGCACATATTTACAAGCTAGGTTTTATAAACTGTTTTTACAATAAGAATAGCATAAAGTGGCATACAAAGATTTAAAACTATACAAGAAACAATATAGAAGAGGAAATGAATAATTTTTCCAGTTACTTGCAGTATAATGTGAATTGAGCCCATATTTACTAATTCAATCTTTACATGTTTACTTGGCTGCATTCAAGACAGTGAGCTTTCTTCAGGGTAGTCATGCATAGGGTGATAATGAAAATCAGCACATAATATGTTTATTATATTATTTATATATTATTTTTCTTAAGTCAAAGCCCAGCCCAATTGGTTTATACATAGAGTGAAAACAACTAAACATTTGCACCATATGAATACAAGCAGCCCCTGTTTACACATGTTCAATATGTGTGCGGCCATGTATAGGTGCATTGCGCCGAACCCAGAAGTGACATGGAAATGTCATAAAGATGTCACTGAAACGTCACTAAAAGGGCAGAAGGGGGCGGGATGGGGTGTTTCCAGGATTTTTCAATGGGTTTCAGTTATATGCAATTTCACTGACGCGTGTGGTGTGTCAGAATGTAACCCCTGCATAAACGGGGCCTGCCTGAACAAAAAACGCAGCCCTTTTACAATAAATTTTCAGAATCCCTAAAAATGAGGAAGAGAAGCTGAAACCGTAATTCTAAGATGTTGCATATAGATATTTATGATTTTAAGTAGCTTGGGTTTTTGACTTGGGCTGTAAATTTTCAGGCATTCATTTTGATGATGTGGGCATTAAACTAGCAAAATGTCACATTAACTTATCTGAATGCTGATTCTTTATTCAGTCAGTTCTTGTGAGGGGTGGGTGGGAAGGAAACAGGCTTCATTTATATTGGTAGTCCCCCCCCCCAAACTTAAATTACACTGAAGCATTTGGGGAGGATGACATGTATGCATCTTTGTCATATCTTTTATCATCACTACCATTTCTCCATCTAATACAACTTGTGACAAACGCGAACGTTAATTACAGTTAACAAAGCAATGCGATGTGAAGTGTTCATATATTTTTTTAAAGGAAAGAGCCAACCCAATCAGTGAGATTTCATCTTACGCTGAGCTTCCAGTCAAAGTTCAGAAGTCAGAAATCAAGTACCATCAGTTATCAAATTATGTTAATGATTCTAATGAAAGCTTCTGGTATTTTGCTCAACACTGTGTTACTATTATGGTTACTAATAGGACAAGAAAAGCTGATAGCCGTGAATAAATTAAAACTGACTGCTAGTGTTCTTTTTTCATATTTGACAATCTGTTTAGTTACTGAGAGTTTTCATGTAGGGCTCGTGTTAGGGTACAGAGTGTATATTTTAATCATATTAGCACACATAAAAAACTACTTTCACATATTATTAAGGCTGTGGGATGCAAACCATCAGAATAAAATAAAATCAATGTGAAAGGCCAACACATACCCGACAGTTGCGCCTGGGTTCTGACTGGGGATTGGGCAGCCAGTGCCATAGAGATTCCAGGTCACTGTACAGAGCTCATGATTGCATGAATGCCTCCCCCATCCAGTGCGAGAAAAGCCCTAGAATTTTCCATTAGAGAAAAGAGATGTGGCGTGAGGGAGAAGCTAACTATGGGGAGATGGTGCCAGCTTTCCTAACACTCCAGAAAATTTGCATGCACACACAGACTGCAGGAAGTTGCAACAACTTTCTGCTATCCTAACCTATATCACGCCAGCCCCATCACTTGCAATTTTATTTCTATTTTTACCTTTACCAATGTTACATTATTTCATTACTTTTAGCTAATGATAAATATACAGTGCAGTCTTTGTTAAGTAGTTTAGCAAGCATCTTAAGTTGCAAATGCTGCTGGACTTTGTCAAATGAACACAGCTATTTTTGCCAGTTCACATCTCTTGGAGTAAATGGAGTTCCTTCCAAACACTAATACTGGTTTGTAAATTATCTTGCCGCATCTTGGATCATTTTTGCACCCTGTCTTAACATTTCTTGAATAATTTTTGGCACCGTCTTTCCAGCTTTATGTAACAATTTACCAGGAAGCCCATTTAATGAATATGGGCTGAGGGCTCCTTAAGGTCGAAAAGGGCAGTTTGCATTCCAAAACTAGGTCTAAAACCAGACTGGAGTGGATTCAAATAATAGTCTCATTCAGAAAACTCTGGAGCTGATACGCAGGCAAACCATATTGAATACAGGTTGATAGGTCTTAATATTGCCAGGGTCAATGGTAGATTTATTTAACAAGGGCTTCACCACAGCCCCTTCAGGACTTTGGGGCCCATTCCTCCCTAAGGACAGCATTGACTACTACTCAGAAACAAAGACTATGGCATGCCAAAATTTGCCATTTTAAGCAGCCCATATGGACAAGAGTCAGCTATGCACATGAATGTAGAAAGAGCCCTATGCTCAGCCCAGAATTCTTTTCTCACAGTGGCCAACCAGATGGCTGTGGGAAGCCCACAAGCAAGACATGAGCACAACAGCCCTCCCTGTTACTGTTCTTCACCAACTGGTATTAAGAGGTAGAACCATCCAGAGGGGAAACCATCAGTAGCCACTGATAGGCCTATCCTCCATGAATTCGTCTAAAGCCATCAAAGTCAGTGACCATCACTACCAATTGTGATAGCAAATTCCATAGTTTGTGTTGTATGAAGGACTTCCTTTGATTTGTCCAGAATCTCTCATCACTGAATGACCATTGTATGTGTTATGCACACAATATATTATGGAGCATTATGAGTCTGCCTTATGTCCTCAAGGTCAACAATCCAAAAGTGTCTTGACTAGACAGAGCGACTGTATCCTCTATCTCTGAACTTGTTTCAAAAGTGGAATCCAAGTTAGAATGCATACAAGTGATTTTATCTTCACGCACTTGTCTTCAGAACAGTCATAGTCAGCCACTGATGGTTCTATCATTTCCCTGCCATTGTCTAATTGTAGAAGGCCTTTCATCACCTGGAAGAGCACCATTTGTTGATATTGAGCAGACTGCTATAGGACTAATGGTTTTGATTAGTTTTGTTCCTTAAAATGGTTGGGATTCCTAGAATTCTGTATCTGTGAGAAGTCTATTCCTCTTGTGGATAAGACAAAACATTTTATGACTGTGAGTTTTTCTATGTGACATCTTCCTTGCCAGATGCAGGAACAGAGTGGCCAGTTCATAGATCAACATGCTGTGAAAATGATATAGAAAAGGAAAATTTTAAAAAAACACACCACCTGATTACTGAAGCACAAGATGTATAATTAATGTAACACTAGATACTAAGACTGCGTTCAGTAAGAGAGACTTCAGCACTTCTTGATCCATTTTATTTCTGCCACACCAGGGGCTAAAAAAAAGTAAAAAAGTAAATGCGTCAGTAAGGGATTTGACAGTGTGTTACGACAGTCATCAATCCTTGTGAGCCTTTTGGCCATAAATAAGCTTCATACCGCGCCACACTAAAGAGGACAGTTTCTCTTCTGCAGGACATTGAAAATGTCGCAGCTAGGGAATTGTTTGTCCCTGTCGCCACGACAACGCCACCATCACTTATCATTTACTTTCACACCAAGTTTTTTCCCCCTTTTCTTTTCTTAAAAAACCCCCACACTGAGGTCTTTGTAGCGATAAAACCAAGTCAACATCGGCCCAAATTTTCAAAGCCATTATTCTAATTACAATGAGGAGCTATAGATTGATGAGCTTAGTTTTTCGCAAGGACTGGTGGCAGTTAATTCCTGTGACCTGTGTGGCTCCAGTAGTCTCTTTTCGAGATGGAGTCTTGGAAGTTCGATTATTAGTGACATCTTGTAAGTGAGAAGAAGCTTATCTCTCCAGAGAGTGTTGATAACTTGAGACAAGGTTTAACTAGCAAGCAGCGAGACAGTGTATGGCAAATAAATAAATAAATAAAGCCCTGAATTCCTGATTTTGCTGCAAGAGCACAGTAATGAGGAAATACCAACCACCACAATTTCCCAAGTTGTAAACTCACTGGTAGCTTTCAGTTGTGAATTCTGGAGAAGCCTCTTTCACTCTGCTTTATCTGATAATGTGTGAAAATATTAGTCCTGCTGCTTCTCAGGCCTGAACAGCCAGTGCTCAGGGCCAGAAGCATTTGAATACATACAGGTTTAGAGACTTGTGAGAAATAAATGAGAATTGGTAGAATTTTGTTTCAACCTATGGGAGTTGTTTTAAACGTACATTTTGTCTCTTTTGTTTGTGTGGAAACGGGAACATCTATGAGTTGCATGAGTGCAGCAATTTGAAAAAAGAGATGCTGTGGTGACCATTTGTGAAAACTGTTTTCGCCCTATGCTCTGTGATTCTATGAGAACTCTACATTTTAGTTAGTCCTATGGCGCTGTGGGTTAAACCACGGAGCCTAGGACTTGCCGATCAGAAGGTCAGCGGTTCGAATCCCCATGGCGGGGTGAGCTCCCATTGTTCGGTCCCTGCTCCTGCCCACCTAGCAGTTCAAAAGCACGTCAAGTGCAAGTAGATAAATAGGTACCACTCCGGCGGGAAGGTAAACAGCGTTTCTGTGCGCTGCTCTGGTTCGCCAGAAGCGGCTTAGTCATGCTGGCCACATGACCTGGAAGCTGTACACCAGCTTCCTTGGCCAATAAAGCAACATGAGCACCACAATCCCAGAGTCGGCCACGACTGGACCTAATGGTCAGGGGTCCCTTTACCTTTACCTATGCATGCTTACCTGAGAATGAAAACGCAGCAGGCTTTTCTATTATGGCAAATGGGGCACAGTCCCACCAGCTTCCGTCTGCTCTCAGCCAGCCTGCACCTGCCTGCCTACGTACTGACAACCAGGCCAGGAGGTCACCCTGCCTGTCAGCTTTACCTTCCGTAGCCTTAGTTTTGCTCTTGTAGAACTCAGCAGGGAGGACAACGGGGACAAAATTATAATTAGTTGGCTCTGCCTGTCATTAGCTCTAGCTTCATCTACTGTTGGCCTCCCTGGTTTTCACCCCACCAATTCCAATGGGCACCAGCCCAGGGGATAGGGTTGCCACAGTATTTCCATCAAAATAAACTGTGGGTTTGCTTTTAACTATTATTTTGGGTCATGTGTGTCCAGTAGTGTTTCTCGTGCTGCTGGAAGGCCCTTTGACGGTCCACCAGAGGCTTCTGTCAGCAGAACAGATGGATAATTTCGAGTGCCATCTATTCTCTCTCTCACCTGCAGCTCTTCTGAAGAGTCTACCAAGTCATTAAAGAAGATTTGGGGGGTCTGCACAGGGGGAAATCAACAAAAATTATCCCCTCCCCATACCGCTGACAGAATCCTCCACTGGGTCAAATATCTTATGACAGCACAAAGTATAATGTTAAATTCCTTTCCCTTCCCTTCCTTCCAATAATGATTTTTTGTGTAGACAAGTGTCTTACCTAAATATATTAGGTACAGTGGTACCTCGGGTTACATACGCTTCAGGTTACAGACTCCGCTAACCCAGAAATAGTACCTCAGGTTAAGAACTTTGCTTCAGGATGAGAACAGAAATCGTGCTCCGGCGGTGCAGCAGCAGCAGGAGGCCCCATTAGCTAAAGTGGTGCTTCAGGTTAACAACAGTTTCAGGTTAAGAACGGACCTCCAGAACGAATTAAGTACTTAGCCCTAGGTACCACTGTATATTAAAGTAGCATTGGAGTCCTGTGTCCCACCCCATGTGTTTTCATGCTATAAATGTTGGTCTACTCTACAGTGAACACATGTAGTTTGTTCCTTGCTGAATTTCACTGCAAAGTTGCTATCTTCTTAAAGTTCAATCTATAGAACTCGAATTTTGTAACTGGTAGAGCTGTTAAATACATTTTTCCTATCTCTTTTTTAAGCCTCTCCTTGTTAATTAGAAGTGTACATATTGGGAAATTAACTATGAAATACTAAAAATGATAAATTATTCCATATTTGAAAGTATAAATTAAAGGTTTAGTGTATATAAAATTTGTCATGTTTAATTGCAAGTTCAATTAAAATTCAGGATAATGATGATTTATACAGGTTTCTGTGTAATTTGATATTCATTAGCTTAGCCAGACACATGCTGATATTAGCTCGTTAATTATGTTTCCTTTTGTTGAAAGCAGCCTTGTGAAAGCAATCTGCTCAAAGTTTTCCAAACTCATTCTGCTAAATGAATATTTAGCAGCTGTTCGTGTTATTGAGATGGTCACTGCGGCTTCATTTCACTCATACATGGCATCAATCATACCTACTGTATGACAACAAGGTTTTCTCATTACAAACCCATTTATGAAGGTTATGGGTGACGTTAACAAGTTATTGCATGGCAGTATAACACAACTTTACAGTAATGTAGTTTACATTTAGTTTCTTCAAATAGCTTATGCTCCAAATGTTGGGAAAGTGTAAGAACACACTGGCAAAAATTACTCATATACAAATTATTGTAATTGGCAGTTGTAGTACTGGGGTTGATTGATTGATTGATTGATTATGGTTTTTGAACACCAAATTATGGATACCTAAGAGCTGCCTTTTCATCTCCCAACCCCACCCCCGAAAAAAACCTAAGTGTTCATAGCAAGGATATCTATGAAGCTGTTCTTGATGGTTACTTTTGAAACTTTCCCCTTTGAAAGTCTCTGTGTTTCTGAGCATCTTTTAGAAATGGTTGGATTGATCTGGTCCTACAGTATGCCTGATCAGAGGGATCTTACCTGGTGCTCCCCAGCTTTCTCCTACCTAGTACTCCCCAGATGTTGTTGGATCGAAACTTCCATCATCCCTTATCAATGGCCGTGTTGGCTGGGGGAAGACTGTTGGAGAAGATGGTCCTAGGAGATAATAATGCCTCCCTGGCTTCTGCCCTTGGGATACATATATGAGTAAGAATCAATATGTTATAGGGAATGGGAACCCTGTGTATTTTTCTCCTATATCTGTCTTGGTCAAGGGATATGTGATGATGTATGGGATCCTTCCATGAATGGGAACTGTGCCCATAGTAGGATTGGATCGATCCCAGCATGTTTGATTTAATAACTGCTTTTTGTGTTGGGACCACAACTCCCAGCAACTCCAGGATTGATTATGGATGGTATTTGTGACATTGAACAAGGTACTTCCAGTTGCGCCCTTACTGTTAAGGGGATAGAACTTCATTAAAAATGCTGCTTCTCCCTCACAACTGTTTCGTTCATCAAATTAGAGCTTTTAGTTCATTTGTTGAATAGGAAAGTACTTACCTTTTAAGAGTGTTGTTTTTCTGTGGCTTCATTCAATTCGCCACTGTTTAAGCAGAAAAAAGTTAATTCATATTAACAAGTCAGTACTGGGAAAACAGTTAGCAAGTTAAGTATCTGGGCCATGTAGTCATAATATTTCTGCTTGAACAGCTAGGGTTCTGTTGGAAATGGCCTGTCGGGCAAAGTGTATTTGAAGAGTTTTGCTCATAAGCTCTGCTTCTCTTGATTAAGCAGTGCTGTCCCTTTTCTGTAGCTTTTCCTTTTCTATCACTCTTTCACTCAGCAGCTCTTTGAAGTTAGCAGTTATTCTGATCTGTCTTGAGTACTAATTTTTAAGAAATCGAGATAACCATGTAACTCCCCCTTCAAATCTACCTCCCTCCCTTGCAAAGTACATTATTACTGATGCCAACCTTCTTCTACTGCTACCACTACAGTTTTATTCCACAGTAGGCTTCTAAGTGGTTTACAAGTGGTTTACAAGTGTAACTATCAGTTAACAAAGCATTAAAATATAAACATCCATTACATCTATATGAAACCTTTGGGAGCTGTCTTCAGTGGAGTCGCAACGGGGGGGGGGGGGTGTGTGTGCCCCGGGTGCCATGCTGGGTGAGTGACAAGAAGGCACCCCATGGGGGCTGCGGTGGCACAAGCAGCCATCGTGCCGCCGCAGCTGCATGTGGAGGATCCTCCATTTGCGGCTGCAGCGACGAGCAGAGGATCCCAGTGCCAGCAGTAAACTGCTATGTACAGTGCATGTGCGGCGTCACACACATGCACTGTACGTAGCAATGCCGCACGTGCACTGCACATAGCAGTTTGCCGCCGGCACTGCTCGAGCACTGTATGGATGGCGGGGATCCCTCTGTCGCCACTACAGCCACATGTAGAGGATCCTCCGTTCGCGGCTGTAGCAGTGATGGACGCATCCCACCACTGTCCGTACGACGCTGGAGCAGCGCCACCGGCAAACCACTATGTACAGCGTATGTGCGGTGTCACTACGTATGGTGCATGCGTCGCACATAGTGATGCCGCACATGTGACCTGTGTAGTGACGCCCTGCCCCAGGTGTCACAACGCCTTCGTTCGCCCCTGGCTGTCATCAGGAGATTTGGAGTGAAGTGTCATCAATATGCAGATGACACCCAGCTTGATCTCTCTGTTCCATCTGAATCTGGAGAGGCAAGGCATCTGAGGTGTTAGACCAGTGCTAGGAGGTGAGGTTTGGCTGGATGTGGGGCAAAAAATTGAGGCAAAATCCTGAAAAGGCAGAGGTGTTATGTATCCTGGGTTCTCACATCTGGGAGGTAGGGAGACAGCCTGTCCTAAATGCTGTTGCAGGTCCTCAGCTTCGGAGTGTTCTTGAATTCAACACTGTCACAGGAGACAAGATCTTAGAACTGATTTAGTGGCTAATAGGCAGCCAACCCCGGGAGCGATATGTGCCCAGTAAGGGGCATCACTCACTACTCAGGTGACAGGATTTTGCACCAGCTGCAATTTCTGGACCAGCTATAATAAAAACACCACATAGAGCACATTGTAGTAGTAAAAATGTGGTTACTAGTGCATGTGTCTAAGGTACCCCTCTATAGGAAGGGACACAGTTGACACATCAAATGAAACTGGTGACATGCACTCTTTGCCAGGGAGGCCACTTGACCAGTATACCTTCTGCAACCCTATTTAGAAAACATATTTAGAAACAGCAAACTTGCCTCAATTATTCATGCTTTAGTTACATCCAGACTAATGCACTCTAGGTGGGGCTGCATTTGAAGATGGTTCATTAATTATAACACACAGCAAGAGCATACATGAAGCTTTTCTAGGTGCAAAAAACAACACCCGTGCAAAGAATTGCTTGTTGAACAAAAGCTCATCTTTTTGTGATACAACACAGAGTAATAGTTTTAAAATTATTTATAGAATGAAATCCCAACCCTGTTGAAAAATACTATCATTGCCTGCAATTCCCATTAGTTTCCCTAGACTTAAAGAACAAAGATTTGGCAGTATTTCAGTGACAGAATGCTATATATAATTTGTCAGGGGACTTGTTGACCTTATGTAAATTTGCCTCTTTGAGAAGGTTTTGTTATTATGATCGCAGTTGCTAGAGCAGTTGTGTAAACTTAGCAACAGTTGATATGTTACTGTCAAGTTTCATGAGCTAAGTTGCCCTCAAAGGTAGAATCAGCTCTTTGCAAAGTTCACACCTATAATTCAGAAATATTATTTATGAAGAAAGACCACATTCTGGAACAAGCAGAAGGCTTCTGATTCTGTCCTTTGGGGCAGCAATGACTTGGCCAGAGTACTCCATGCTCTTGAAGACAACTTGGCAACTTCAACTGGTCCAAAATGCAGCAGTCAGTTAGCTGGGATTCAATTTAGAACATATATATATATTACCCCTATTTTAAAATAGCTGCACTGGTTGGCAGTTCATTTCTGGGCCTAATTCAAAGTGCTCACATTAGTTGTAGAGTCCTAAATAACTTAGGCCCCATGCAAGTAAAGTGACTTCCCAGGTGTTCTCTGCTAATTTCCTTTTAGTTCCCTCCTTTGGAAAGGCTGTGGGATCTGTAATGAACTAGTCGAGGGCCAATAAACTGAAACTCAGTCCAAACAAAAATGGGGTTCTGTGGGTAGGTGGTTGTGAAGAGAGAGACAGTGTTCCAACGTGTTAGTCCTGCAAAGAATCAGATTCGGAGCCTGCAGTTATTCCTAGATCCACCTTTGTTATTGTAGGCCCAGGTAGCTTCTGTGGTATCATAGGCTCCTGTGCCATCTGGGACCTTTGCTGACTAGTGATAACCTAGGCAGAGTTATTGATGCTATGGTAGCAACTGGGATTGACTAATATAATGCATAGTGCATGGGCATACCTTTGAAGACGGTTCAAAAACAGCTGTTAGAGAGTTACACTTACTCTCTGCTGTGAAGAACAAAGTCTTCCATCCGGGCTTCTATTTCTTGGCCAGTCTGTATGCCAAGCCTGGGCACCTGACATGTGTGTGTATGTCTGCAGTTATGGTATGGAACTGTGCAAAGTATCAGGCATTGAAAGGTAAACTTTAACACTGGGACCATTTTAATACCTAACCCTAATAATCTTTACAGGACTGAAATTTGTTTTCATGCTCACTGTTTTTGATTCCCGTTTCAGATTTGCAAGATAGAAATATACAAAAGGGGGAAAAAGGGGGGGGGGTGTCCTTGTTTCTTTATCTGCCGCAACATTGCCTCTGAGCCGATTTCTCTGTCTGTCCATCCTGATGGCATGCAAAAAGCAGGATTAATCCTTTCCTTGTTACTAAATTGTGTCTGTGTGAAATTTTTCTGAGCTTAGTATGAATGATATTCCTCAAGAGGAAATTTATTCTTGTAAGGATTTCCTTAGTCCACCAAGAGAGACTCTTCCTGGCATTAGGGGAGCAAGATGTAGGCCGAGTGGAAATGCACCAAACTGATTTAATAGAAAAAGGTAATTCCTATTCAAACTGTATGGTCCCTTATTCATTTCTTCGGATTATCATCAAATTTATGTCACCAGCAAAAGGAGCTTTATTGAGTTTCACAGATATATTCCTTTTGCTTTCATTGTCATTAGTTGGCACACTGACATTTTCATATGTGTCTCAGCTAATGCCTCAAAATTACTCCATCTACAAATGTAACAATTGAACAGATAATTTTAATAAGATTCAGCTTGACTTCAGACTGCACTCCTTCCTTTTCTTTATAGAATGCAAATTGTAACCTGTTTTTAAAGCCGTGCAATGCAGTGAACTTTAATGGGATTTGACAACATCATATTAAGCACAACAACTACGCATAATGTACCGAAAAATTGGACGTGAAATTGGAAACATAGCTGAGAACAAAGTAAATTTACATGGTTTGGTAGTTTGAATGTCTGATATCATATTCTCTCATGCAAGCTCCATAAAAAGCAAGGGATTTAACAATGGATATCAGCGGAAAGTGCTTTTAAAGTTAAAGCTGATGGATGGCTTGTCAAAAAAAATAATTGCATTGGTTGGAAAGTCGGGATGCGTGCTGAGGGGGAGAGAACAGGATATACAGAGAGGATGATGGGAAGTGACAGTGGTCTGTCAAGAAGCAGTGGCTGCCCAGAGAAGTGTGAAGCCAGAGCTATAAGGTGGCAGAGTAGAACAGGCTGTCAGAGCGGGAAAGTGGCTTTAATACCCTGAAAAGCAAAGGAATCCGCCTGTCAGCCTTGCTCAGCCGTGCTGAAAGAGGAAAGGAACATGGCATAAAGTTAGAGACATTAAACGGGGAACGGGGGGCAGGGAGAGACCACAGAAAGCAAAAAGGGAAAGGGTGGGGGGAGAAGAAAGCTGATGATTTTATTTGTATAGACAAATGACGAGTTTTTTTTTTTTTTTTTTTTTTTGGTAAGAAGCTCACTTTTGGCCACATCAGAGTGTTTTGCAATAGTGGGGTGTTGCGGATAATGTGGGCACTGGAAGACGGAATGTCTGCAAAAATGAAACAGTTCATTAAAGGTCTGTAGAAAATGGGGAGGGGTTGTTTCTCCTTGTGTGCCTGTTTCTGGCACATTTAAGCACACCACTCTGTCCTGTGACCTTCCATTTACTTCCATTGTGTGCAGCTGTACTGTGAATTGCAGCTATGGGCGTATTACCAGACCAATTGAGTGTGCTTCTTTTTCTTTTTCTGCTGTGAGCCTGAGGCAGGTTTTGCATGTTAACCAAAATCTTTAAGGTTTCTGGAGTTGTTTTTTTTATCTCTCTCTGTGGCTATATCAGCTTTCAGCCTACAATTCTAATTAATAAATGGTAACTTTAAGAACAAGGAAACTCATTGTGTTGTTTGGGCAAGCTATGCTTTCCTCTTAGCCACACCCTGTTCTCTCTCACACATGTCCCTGTAGTTTATGGTAGTGTTGTGGCAATCAGTAATTATCACCATCATCACAGCTAAACATCAGCAAAATCCCTGTGCTCATGGAATGGACAAATGAAGGTATGGAGTGGAGATCAGGGTCGTGATTGCTAGTCCTGTCCTCCAAAGGTCCAAGGTCCCCTTTGCCCAGGATTGGTTTGTTCCCTTCATTTCTGTGGGGTTGGGAGTCTTTGTAAACCACCTTCAAAGTGTTGTTGAAGGGCAGTATATTAATCTTTAAAATAAATGAATAAACCTGTGTTCAAATAGGACCTTGTAATACGGAAGGGGCAGCAGCAGTAGGTCCAGTAGGCATGATTTCATGCATCTTATATATACAGCTTTTAATCTGAAATAAATAGAATCTAAGATCATGTTTTGCAGGAAAACAATAATGGTTTTCACAACCTGTAGGTGATATTTTTAAGATACGGGGAGGTAACCTGTGGGGACAGATTCAGGGTTATAGGGAGAGGAGAGGGAGTGAAATACAGTCCTCCATCCCTACTTGACATCTGTGGGAAATCGAATCTGGTGAAATCTGGGCTGGATTAAGAACGGTTATGGGCATTTAACAAACCTTGGCTATGGCTCACAGTAAGGAGAGAGCTTAACCACAAGTCTCCATTTGGGTGACACACTAAGCCAAATCTTGGCTTATCTTAGTTTAGCTTAGCTCAGCATAGCAGGGCAGGGCAGCAAACTGGGCTGTTGACCATATAATAAATATCCATGGGGAGGGATTGTCCATGTGCTTTAATAGCAATAGTAATAGTAATAATATATTGTCTCACAATAAAATAATAATCTATTGGCCGTTGAGAATTAGATTAACCTGGGGGCAGGAGATTGTGTGCAATAACTAAGTTTAGCATTCCATGCAGCATTTGGACAAAGCCACCACCTTATATTATTTTTGCAAGTACGAATACCTTGCATAGAAAGAGATGTTACAATGCAACGTCGTTATCTTACAATGTGCTGAAAAAGTCATACAGTTCATTATTCTCCATTGAAGGGTTAAAATAAATAAATTTTAGAAACCCTTGAAAGCAGTGCTTTTGCTGTGGATAGTATATAACAAAGTCTTAAAGGTCTGTAGTCTTTTAGAGTTTATAGTGTAATTTTGTATATAAGGGGCATACTGGCTTCTATTGCACTTTCACAAACACAGTCTCCCTCTCCCTCTCTCTCCTTCCCTCCCTCCTCTTCAAACTTACTGTTCTTTTAAGGCAAATGAGACCTAAGGATAGAAGGGCAGTGAAAAATGTAAAACTGGCCAAGATGGATGGCAAAATGCACCATGCATAAATAAATTAGGGGGGGGGAGAGAAATGAACAATGATTGTGTGGTTGAAGACCTGGCTGAATACGTGTGTCAGGTGCTGATTGGAAGAATGATAAATGGAGTGACCTAACAATGGATTGACTTCTCCAAAAGACAGGCCCTTTTAATGGATGGAAAGGGAGGAAGCCTCATTTAGAAGGGAAAGGCTGTTTGCTGTGCAGATATGACAAAGGGGAAGTCGACAACCATTGATTTACGTTCGGGAATGACAGTTGAAAAATTCAACAATAATCATGACAAATGAGAAGCGATGCAGTCAGAGGGGGAAAAAAATGCCAATACGTTAAGCCTGAGAAGAAATGCCAAGGTCACAGGGAAAGGTTTCCAAACTTCTGCTTTTGACAATCCTAATGGAAATATTGGAAAGATGGGATGCAGGTTAAAAGGTACGGTTTGGAGTGAAGGATTGGAAAGGACATGAGTTAGTGCTGGTTCTTTCAAAAGCAGCTACTGAACATTTGTTGCACCTAGTCCTGAGAAAGGTTTTCTTCATGTCTCCTACCTACTTTTTCTCTTGTGGAAATGTTAAAATGAAATAATAGGTGAAATCTAGGCTGGAAAATACAAATCTGAGTTCTTGCCAATGACTTCAATGGGTGTGGAAATGCCCTATTTACTATGTATGTGTTTATAAAATACATTGCCTTATTGGATTTTTTTTTTTTAAGCCACTAATCTAACAGGAATGCCGAGGTGTTTCTGTAAATATGTTTTCGCTGTGACTATTGACAGAATAAAATGAGTGTGTGAATTCTGCCCCAGCTGCTAAATTCTAAAAATGCCTTTTAAAAAGAAATATGAAGACACTGGAAATGAGGCTGCAAGTTTGTTTGGGGGAAACTATTGTGTTTTTCTATCAGTGTATTCGTTTGGAAGTTCTCCATTATTTTAACATGCGCTTGTGCTTATGCATGCAGTACTTGAGCAAGCTGTTATAAATAATTAGAGAAGCATCATCTTTCACTGACATTTCTGTATTTGCAGTAAGCATATCCAAGCAATGTTTGTAAAATAACCGTCCTTTATAAAAGAAATGAATGGGTATTTTTACTTCACTGTGGAGCATATTAAATGGCACAAAAATCTTTATTAAGCAATTTTAAAATAAGATGTGCTGGAGGGAAATATTTCATATGGCCTTGATTTGTCTTCTGTGGCCACTGGAGTAATGATCTGTGTGAGTCTGTGCTCACATGAGGAATGGCAGAAATAGAAGGAGGGGGGGGGGAGAGAGCACAGTCTGAGGCCCACAAATATAAGGAGACAAAGCAATGATTAACAATGATGTGCTACCATTCTCCTATTTCCCCACCCCAGTTGGGGGAAGACCTAGTCATTTGGATGATGGTACCGGAATGCATCATTAGCACACACATGACAATGTTTCACTTTAAATCAGTAATAGTATGTGATGTTTCAAAAATAATTATAATGGCACCCCAATCTTAAATAGTCCACAAGTTGGAAGCAATTAATTGTGAATTGATGTTAGCTCCCCTGTGTGCTATACATGGTGTATACCTCTTTGTTTTTACAACAACTGTCTGAAGTAGGTTCCAGTGAGGCTGCTCCAGGGAATGGGGATTTGAACCCAGGATTTCATTGTCCAAAACTCTTTTCTACTGTACTCCACTGACTGATCGAAGGCATTAACAAAGGACATTCACTTATTAACTAGTCATCATGCAGTACCTAAATACAGTGATACCTCGGGTTACATACACTTCAGATTACATACGCTTCAGGTTACATATGCTTCAGGTTACAGACTCCGCTAACCCAGAAATAGTACCTCAGGTTAAGAACTTTGCTTCAGGATGAGAACAGAAATCGTGCTCCAGCAGCACAGCAGCAGCAGGAGGCCGCATTAGCTAAAGTGGTGCTTCAGGTTAAGAACAGTTTCAGGTTAAGTACGGACCTCCAGACCAAATTAAGTACTTAACCCGAGGTACCACTGTACAATGAAGCACTGCCAAGTCTCAGTCATTGCCATGTAGGTGCTAGGTGCTGTACAACACAGAACTGCTCATTGTTTCCTGAGAGGGTTTAAAATCTAGAACCCAACCAGGCAATCTTAATTCCAGTGGTGGAGGAACAGGCACACAGCCTTCCCTTTTTTTTCAAATCTCACAGCAGCTGTGAAATCACCTTGGGCAATTGACTGTCATTTAGCTAGATCCCCATCCCTCCATCCACTGTATGGGCAAAGAACAGGGTGAGTCTTTTAAAAAAGGCCCCGTGGAACATGTGTACTCTGTATCCATAGGGCCTCTTTTAAAGGACTCGCCCTTTAGTACCAGCCTACCTTACAGGGTAATTAAGGCTTATTGAAGTGATGGAAGTTACAAGACCTGATGTAAGTGCTAAGTCGAGGTGGCTAACTTGTGGTCTTCCAGATGCTGGACTGCAGCTCTGATTAGCCCCAGCCAGCATGACCAATGGTCAGAGATTATGGGAACTGACATCCAACAATATCTGGAGAGGCACAGATTAGCCACCCCTGTGCTGATTTATTATTAATAATGCAGTCTTATGTACCCACTTAACTGAAAGACACTCACATTTGAATAGGCATACATAGGATTGCACTCTTAAATTAAATAAATAGAAAATATGGGGCTTTAAAAATGAAATATTAACAGATTAGAATGAATAACCTGCTGCAAAGTGGCCAATTGTGATAAACAATTGTGTTGGTATTTGTTGTTTTTTTTTAATTGAATAGATTGTCTCTTAAATAGTTAAACTTCCTTATGCCAGTTGAGATATCGTATAGCCAGTAGTAATTCCTGCTTAACGTGTAGTAAAACAGATTAAAGGTAAAAATGGGGTGGTGGTGGAATATGAGCTATAGCATTGCCGAAAGATATCTAGGATTCATCAGCTGAGATACCTTTTTAACTTTAGAAATTGAGCAAAAAACAAGGTTATAAATGACTAGGGCCAGTTATTTGAGATAATCTGAGATCTATAATAGTTTCTTACAATGCCCCGTACACTTGAGGTTTGCAAAGCCAACCCATAGGAAACTAGCCTCTTTAGATTAAACATTTTCTAATCAGCTTTATCACTCATATCTGAATTTATCTTATTTGAGGAAAATGCCAATATATTAGCAGGCATATATGATACACAAGGTGACCCTACTAACTTAATGACATAATACATTATCCTTAATGAAGTCAATATCTTGTCTTTTAGCTGTCTGTCTATTGGGGCGATTAATTGCAGTGTCATTAAAGTTAGCTCTCTTTTCATTTGAGCTTGACAAGTCGCATAAAACTAATGTTCTTAGTTATCAGCCAGTGGAATAGGTTGGAGGATGGAGGAAATTGTAGGACAAATAAGGGGGTACTGCAACAGCTAACCTGAAGGAATTTTTCCAGTGACTGTTTTCACAAGCCGTGACTGCAGCCAGCAAAGCAGCAAAATGAGAGGCAGGCTTAATAACACAGTCAAAAAGGCTTTTTTAACCTCCAGTCCAAAGGCTTTCTTTCTCTCTCTCTCTCTTGGCTTTCTGTGTATTAAGCCCAAATTAGGTCATAACGAACTGTGAAGTATCAAAAGTCATTGCATTATTATGGTTTCAGGGCTTGGGGGGTGGGGAATTTCCTGGAACGGCCTCATGAGGAAAGTTTAAATGAGATTACCTATCCTAAACAGGTGCAATAAAGAATATAAAACGTGCATCTTTCGTTCTGCTCTTTGAAGTATCCTGTGTATGCATGTGTAGGTGTAAGAAGGAAAGAAGTGAGAAATAAAATCCCCCCTCCAACCTTTAGAAGACTAATTTTGCATGAAATACAGTGTTCAAATAGCAACAATAAATATTAGTCATAGCTGATGGTAGGGATGTAGCAAGGGGTATTCCAGGGCTGGCTGAGTAAACAGAGTCACTCCCTGCCTTCCCCCCACCTCTGAAACTACAAGACAGGACAGCTGTAATTTACAGTGTGTTATCTTTGTCTATAGCAGCAAGATGATATGAAGTAAATCAAGGTACGAGTAATGAAAGACTGGAAATTTATTCCTTGGAGCACACTTTAAAGTGTAGTGTCTGTTATAGTGCCACTGCCTGAAGATCCCGAAATGAGAGTTGGATGAAGGGCAATAAAGAAGCATAGCGGCTCATGTTAATGTTGTTTGTCTGAGGTTAGTAATTGGGTTCCACTGATGAGTTGGGTGAAGACAAAGTGAGGATCCTAGCAAGTATTGTAAATCTTACATTGTTGGAACAAGAAGCAATCCTAACAGATATTGATCCTTCCCTGTGCCTAGAGGCGAGGGAAGAAAGCAGTGTGTGCTGCTGAGCCAGTGTTGTTTTCAATAGGACCAATTACCTTAGCGAGACTGGGGACTCTGCATGGAGTCATGCCAGGCTTGCAAATTGTGAACGATCAATTACTAGACACTTTTAGATGCATTTCCATACTGCCCCCCCATCATAGCAAGTTAGCTTCCTGTATTAATTTATTCAATTTTAATCCTCAAAACATTTATCAAATCCCCCAATTGTTCCGTTCTTAAAATATTCCAGTTCAGCGAAAGTAAATCTCTTATGCTGGTGTGTTCAGAAATGAAGTAGAAGGGGGTGGAGAATACAAAACATTATTTTGTTTAACATGACTTCACTAATGTTAAGCCACAGATTCCCCATTTTCCCGGTCTATACCAACCATTTATTTATATTTATATTTTATAGGCAGATAACACAGAGACACACCTCATGCAATCCTAAGACAATTCAGTAGTGAATGTGCCATGTTTGTCCTTATCAGTTTCTATTTATTCTCTGCATCTTAATGATTTAATTTTGTTTAACTGACCTTTGGGGGGGCAGGGAATAAGTAATCGGGATTTGCAACACACCAGTTTCCAGACTGACAGTTCTCCTTGAGACCAAAGAGCTGTGTGTGTTATGTACTGTGCAGACATATAGGAAGCATATAAAAATGGATGCTAGGCTTCTATTTATTTATTTACCATTTCATGAAACACTTCCTATACAGCGTCCTGAAGTGATTTAACAATAAAAGCACCACATTTTAAAAAAAAAAAAAACAGTTAAAAAAAACCCCACCAGTATAGATTGAGATAAAAATCTCCACTTAAGAGGCTTGTTGGAAAAGATTTTCAACAGGCACCAAAAAGATAACAGAGATGGTTCCTGCATGATATGTTACTAACTTCGCCAAACCTTTATTAGGCATTACAAATATAGGCCATCATAAAGCATCCATATATGAAAATTTAATATATATATAGATAAACAGCTATGTAAAATACGTAATAACGAGGATTTCCATTGGAGTTTCTAACCACTCAATAGTGTGCCTTACATGTAACAGAGGGACGCGGGTGGCGCTGTGGGTTAAACCACAGAGTCTAGGACTTGCTGATCAGAAGGTCGGCGGTTCGAATCCCTGCGACGGGGTGAGCTCCCGTTGCTTGGTCCCTGTTCCTGCCAACCTAGCAGTTCGAAAGCACGTCAAAGTGCAAGTAGATAAATAGGTACCGCTCCGGCGGGAAGGTAAACGGCATTTCGGTGTGCTGCTCTGGTTTGCCAGAAGGGCTTAGTCATGCTGGCCACATGACCCGGAAGCTGTACGCCGGCTCCCTCAGCCAATAAAGCGAGATGAGCACCGCAACCCCAGAGTCAGTCATGACTGGACCTAATGGTCAGGGGTCCATTTACCCTTTTACATGTAACAGGAGGGAGTTCCAAAGTGTTGGTGCCGCCACACTAAAGGCATAGCATGGTATTCAGCTAAGTTTTACTCAGAGTAGACGTGTTGAAATTAATGGGTCTGACGTAGTCGTGTTCCTTAATTTCAGTGGGTCTATTCTGAGTAAAGAGTTGGCTGAATAACACCCACGGTTCCTACCTCATACAGAATGGACCTCCTGGAGGTGGCATCCACAGGAGGCTCTTTGCTGGAGAGCTCAGTGACTGGTTGTGTATATATTGGTTGAGACAATCTCTTAGACAGCGCTTTTTTCTGGTGGTACACACCGCTATGCAATACCAGCACCTTTCTTCCCCCCCCCCCAAAAAAAAATTGATGCCTGGCACCCCCGTCCTAAAGCCTGTATGGGCATAGCTAAGGGGGGTAGGGAGGCAGCTGCCCCCAATCAAGTAAATCAATAAAAATACTTAACTGAGGTTCTGCCTCCCCGCAACATGAAGCCTGCATATCTGCTTCTCCAGGGGGAGTACAACCCTGCCAAAAGCTAGCAATTGGCCAGTCATCCACACCAAACTTTAATTTCCATTAGCTAATCTCCTCTACACATCTCACCTTCAGTTGCCCCAACTTCCTCTGCCTTCCCAGTGCTGTGCATTTGCACCAGAAAAAGTTGATATCATACCTTTTGGGGATATTTTGTCCCAGCTCTAGCACTCTGGTTTGTGTATCTGATAGTGGGAAATCCTTCCTTCCTTCCTTCCTTCCTTCCTTCCTTCCTTCCTTCCTTCCTTCCTAATATATTCTGAGGCCCTTTCCTGTTAAGCCCCTTGGCCACACATGCTCAGTGGTGTGAGCACTGGGGTTGAGAATTCTGGCAGCTTTCCTTATAAACTGAGATGGTTTCCCTGGTCCCCTGTCACAATGGACACAAACATTCTGGATGACCTCATAAAGACATCTCCAGGTGACTTGACTATGTTTTCTAGGCACCTCCCTTTCTTGGGGCCCCTCCAGACTGGTGTCTGGTGTCGCATTGCCATTGTATTTTGTGCCGTGTTCTTCACACAATATAGTACCTTAATGGTGAATTTATTCAGCTTTACTATTTGTTTTGCATGTTTCCCCAATACTTCCACGTTATTGCTATCTGTGACAGGCCCAGATAGTATTGAAAGAAGGATTGTGTGAGACCAGACTAAATAAGTTGGTTTTGATTGATTTATTTAATTTGTATAGCAGCCTTCATCTGTAGATCGTAGGGCAGTTCACAACATAAAAATACAATATAAAAACACTAAAGGTAAAGGTAAAGGGACCCCTGACAAGAACAAAGAAGCATACAAACCAATAACCCCCCCTTCCCCACCCTCTCCCACAAACACATTTAAAAAGTGGTATAATGTGTTAGTTTTTAATTTTTATCAAAGACAATTATGGTTCTCTTCTGGCAGCAGACCCACTGGCATGTCTTAGCATAAGTTTTGGGAGAAATCTTTAAGCAGTGTATATAACATACGATACAATATCAAAAAAAAAATAACAATTATACACAACTAATTATATGTTTGGGTATGTTTGCTAATTTAGCAGACATCAAGAACATTACAGTGGTACACCTGATTACAAACTTAATTCGTTCCAGAGGTCTGTTCTTAACCTGAAACCATTCTTAACCTGAGCTACCACTTTAGCTAATGGGGCCTCCCGCTGCTGCCATGCCACTGCCCCGCGATTTCTGTTCTCATCCTGAGGTAAAGTTCTTAACCCGAGGTACTACTTCCAGGTTAGCGGAGTCTGTAACCCAAAGTGTTTGTAACCCGAGGTGTTTGTAAACCAAGGTACCACTGAGACATGGCCTAATGTTAATAGGCAGGGAGTACCAAGGGGCCGGGTGGCGCTGTGAGTTAAACCACAGAGCCTAGGACTTGCCGATCAGAAGGTTGGCAGTTCGAATCCCCACGACGGGGTGAGCTCCCATTGTTCAGTCCCAGCTCCTGCAAACCTACCAGTTCGAAAGCACAAAGTGCAAGTAGATAAATAGGAAGGTAAACCTAGGAGGAAGGTAAACGGCGTTTCCGTGTGCTGCTCTGGTTCACCAGAAGCGGCTTAGTCATGCTGGCCACATGACCCGGAAGCTTTCTGCAGACAAACGCTGGCTCCCTCGGCCAATAAAGCGAGATGAGCGCCGCAACCCCAGAGTCGGCCACGACTGGACCTAATGGTCAGGGGTCCCTTTACCTTTTTACCAAGGCATAGGTGCTGCCACACTAAGATGGACACCTCACAGATGTGGAACTGCAGATGGCAGCATTTTAGCTGGCACTTATGGGGAAAGGAAATTCTTCAAGTAACCTTTTGGGAACCCTGAAGAGGGGCCAGCATGACAGCACATGCAAAAGTGATCTATACGGAGGTGCAGGTTCACAAAGCGGTGTTTCTGTACATTCCTTTGTGGCTTATGAGCATCCTATGTGTTTCTACAGACAATCATGTATGGATATGAGAGCCTGAACTCTGAAGCAGGCCTGCATATGCATCTTCCTATTTGTTGCAACTCTGTTGTGCAGCTACTTCTTCACTGGCAGGCGGCTGTTGAGTATTTCTGTGAGAGTATAGGTCATAAGATCCCTTGTCTTCTGTGAAACATATCTTTAAAGTGTATATTATTAATACATGCAAAACTTCTGAAATAACTCCAGTGTTAAAAAACACACCAATGCTTGACATCCATTAGCCTAAAATGGACAGCGCTGTTTCCACAGTGCTATTCAAAGTTGAGGATTTATTGGACTTAAGCCATATAATATCTGCATTCGATATTTGTTCTGTTGTCCACACTAGAAGTTAAACCCTTCTTGACAGCAGTTGAGAGCAGTTAGGATAGGGGAAAGCTAAAGGTCAGTGTCAAACCATTTCCCCCAGGAAATGGTCATTTTCAGTTACAAACTGAGGTTTACTGGAAGATGAGCTGTGAAGATGAAGTATAAAAGAGGCTATATAAACAAAACCTTGAAGAGGAGATGTGTGTGTATGTGTGTCCGCTAGAATCTTTTTTATTGCCACTTGTTTGGGAAGGCTTATATAACTCACTAGTGACTTTGCCATTTGTGAGTAATGTGGTCATCCAAAACTCCCGGCAGTAAAAACTTTATAGCACTCATAGCATTGCACATCTAGCCAAAATATAAGTGATAGGCCCACAGGTTGAAAAATTGACTTACTGTTGGCTGTAATACCTGCAGCTCCAAGCTGAGGTCATTATTTTTGACGGGAGGCAACCTCATGTCCGGAGAAACAATAGTTCTTGCACACTAAAAAAACAAAAAACAAAAAACCCTTCATTCTAGGCATAAGCCACAGTGCTTCTGCTTAAAAACAATTCTCCCTCCTCCACAGTCCATTTCAACCACAGTTGCTTTTTAGTTTGTGTCTCTTTGTGACCATGTGTCACACACTATCTCCTTTGTCTTTTCACTGCCTACTAAAGACCTTACTCTTTTGAGTTTCCCCCCCAATTTCCAACTGTCCAGTGGTACCTCGGGTTACAGATGCTTCAGGTTACAGACGCTTCAGGTTACAGACTCCAGTAACCCAGAAATAGTACCTCAGGTTAAGAACTTTGCTTCAGGATGAGAACAGAAATCGGGCAGCGGCAGTGCAATGGCAGTGGGAGGCCCCATTAGCTAAAGTGGTACCTCAGGTTAAGACTAGTTTCAGGTTAAGTACGGACCTCCGGAACAAATTAAGTTCTTAACCTGAGGTACCACTGTATTGGGAATTTTCAAAATATGTTTTAATTGTTTTATCACTTGTTTATGATGTCTTGGGCTCCTTTAGGAGGAAGGGTGGGAAATGAATGAATGTACTTCCTTGGCAGATGGGAAACTACTGTCCATAAATGCCTGAACATGAGTAGCTGCCTTACGCCAATAAAGACCATGGGTCCCTCTAAGGCAAGTATTGCCCATGCTGTATCTGGTATTTGGTCTCCAATGTCTTAAACAGAGGCTCTTTCCAGCCCTTGTAACCAGAGGTGGGGTTTTTTGTGGTTTTTTTGTTTGTTTTTGTTTTTTTACTGAAGAAGCCAAGGATTGGCTTCTTCAGTAAAAGGCTTTTGCTGCAGTCCATAACGACAGCTGTGCTAGAGAGAAAGGGAATAAAATACCATAGTCATTTGTCCATTTTATTAATAAATACAGGCCATCTGTTTTGTTGCCCCATCACAATTCAGAAGCAAGGCTCTAGAATCATAGATGCATAGACTTGTAGAGTTGGAAGGGACTCTGAGGGTCCTCTAGTTCAGCCCTCTGCAAAGTAGGAATCTCAACTGGATCATCCATGACAGTTGGCCAGCCAACCTCTGCTTTAAAAGCTCTAGTGAAGGAGAGTTCACAACCACCCGAGGGAGTCTGTTCCACTGTCAAACAGTTCTTAATGTCAGAAAGTTATTCCTGGTGTTCAGTCAGGAATCTCATTTCTTGTTACTTGAAGCCACTGGTTTGGCTCCTAGCATAGGAGCCAACTCCTAGGGGGCAAGGTGCCTTCGCCCTCCCCTAATAAAATATTTGAGAGTGCATTGCCATTCAAATGGTGTGTGTGCACTGTGTCATGAGATCAGTTATGTGGGGTGGGGCTTACCTCTCCCCCCCCCCCAATATTTTATTCAAGTTGGCACTCCTGGCTCCTAGCCTCCAGAGCAGGAGAAACAAGCTTGCCTAGAAACGGCTAGAATAAAGCACGTCTGTGTGTGTGCAAAGTGCTATTTCTTGTTTCACAGAACAAGTACCATACCGTAAGTCATCATACAGTTATACCTGTATCTGGAAACACTAGGGTGTGCTGTGATCTTCGTGTGGCATTGTACTGTCTGTTTCATGCTTAGAAACTGGTTTATGTTGGTCATTCCTGACTCAAAAATATTGTATAGAAAGAACAAGCCAGTGGGACTGCTGGAATGCACAACTGCTACTAAAAGAGAAAGCGCCTGCGTAAATGCATAGTGCCTTTCCCTCACCACTAAGAGTGGCTTCGGATATAGCTCTGCAAAATAGAAACAGGGCGCTCAGTTTCTGTGTGCTTACTACCCCACATATCTAAAAACAGCCTTTGTATTTATAAAGCCACAGACAGGCCACACATTCAGAATCAGAAGAATCTTTATTTGCATCAGCCAGTAGCCATAGCAATAAAATAAAATGTACTGAAGATAGAGGTAAAAACTTAACCATACAAAATACATTCTGGAGGTTTTCATCAATAATCAAATAATAGATCTTATTCTAGTTGCCCCTGCTAATTTTTTTTTTTTGCAGTTTTTGCTGTCACCTGATTATCTTGATCTGCTAGAAGAAACGGCACAGTAGCAATGGTTGAGCGACCTGGTCTGGATAGTAGTAGAGAGGTAATAAAGAGTGCAAGCTGGAAGCACATGAGCTACTGATTCAATACTCAGGTCACTCATTTCTGATACTAGAAGGCTAGGTTGTGTAAGACCTCCAGGCAGGCTTGGGTGTGCCCCTGTACTCTCCCCCCAACCTTGAAAGAGCATTTTGTAGAATGGGGAAGCACATCTCTTGGCTTGCAAGCAGTGAGTTTAAATTCAGAGTAAACATAACTTGGGTTAGACATTTGAATCTTTTGAAATGTGTGGTTTTCTTTCAGGCAAGCAAAAACTAGAGCACCTACTGAGCTATGAGCAGTTTGGAGGAGAGCAGAAAGAGTGTTGCCTATAAACTTTGTGTTTATCATACAAATATGGTGGTATTTTTGCATTTTTATGATACAGCTAAGTGGTGAGCATCCATTTATGCAATCTCATCCCAGATGCCTATCATGCAAAAGTAGCTGTTAATCATACACCGATCGCCTTCCTAAAGCCTAAACAAGAAACTAGGGGCCACTAAAAACATGCTGCCTTTCATTAAAGAGGAAATTATTACCGTATATTTCTGTAATAACCAATAACATTTCAAATTACTCACATTTATAGCATGTAATCAAGTTTATGCTTAACCTCTAATCTCTCTGAAGTAAGTAATGGATGGTTTGTTAGTTAGCTGCTTATTGGAAGTTAAAGGCAGCTAGTAACCCACCTGACCAGTTATGAACTATCACAGCAACTGCTTTCTGTGGCTGATATTGGGTGTTATAAAACACATTCGGTTGCTTGTGAAAAAAATAATTTATGAAAGGGGGAAAAATTAGGACAGCATGTTTCAGTTGCTGTACTCTGGCAAAGTAGGAAAGGGGGGTATGGGTTGTTTTTCAGCATACGACAAACATTTTGATTTACCGGTGGGTCAAAGGTGCAAAATATTTATCACTTGCTTTTAACTGTGTGCAAAGTCCCTTTCAAAAACAGCCACAAGTCCCTCTGTGGGACTGGATTAGATATGTACGCAGTTTGACGTCTGCAGTGTGCAGACCTCCTACCAATGGATAACGAACAATTTCATTTTGGCGATACATCTTAGGCACATCTTAGTACGATCACATCTTAGGCACACTTAACTTGTGCTATTTTTACCTTGCACAGTTGAAGTCATTGTTTCCTTTATTATTTATTTGATTTCTGGCGCATGTTTTGGAATAATCCTCCTTCAGGTTTCATCAAGTGCATCAACAGTAGCTCTTATCTTTCTTCAAGCACCTGGTCTCCTTCCTCGCCCCTCCACCACCCTTGGCTGTGTTTTTCCTGGTTTATGGTTATTGTACACTTCAAAGTGACCAAGACACAGAATCTGGCATAGGGTATACACAAATAAATAGATATGTTGCTTAATAGATAAGCTCCTCTGGGACAGGGGACAGGTCCCCCCCACCAAGTCTGTTCCTCAGCCAGTGGAAATTGGGGTAAAAGAAGAGGGAGAATGAGAGCTTGGGGGATATAACCATGGAGGAAGGATAGAAAGTTTAAGAAGAAGGAATGGAATAGAAACTGCCTTGGCCCAGTATACCTGAAGGAGCGTCTCCACCTCCATTGTTCTGCCCGGACACTGAGGTCCAGCACCGAGGGCCTTCTGGAGGTTCCCTCTCTGTGAGAAGCCAAGTTACAGGGAACCAGGGAGAGGGCCTTCTCAGTAGTGGCACCCACCCTGTGGAGCGCCCTCCCACCAGATGTCAAAGAGAAAAATAACTACCAAACTTTTAGAAGACATCTAAAGGCAGCCCTGTTTAGGGAAGCTTTTAATGTTTAATAGGCTATTGTATTTTGGTGTTTTGTTGGAAGCCACCCAGAGTGGCTGAGGAAACCCAGCCAGATGGGCGGGGTATAAATAATAAATAATAATTATTATTATTATAAAGGAATACGACAAGAGGCTGGTGTCCTTCTTTCTCCTCAGCTTCCCATCCTACCCATAAAACTGAAGGGGCCCTCTGCAGCCTTCATTGTTCTGCTTCCTGCTCTCAGAGACAGTGCTCGGATTCCTTGCTCAATGATTCCTCAAAGACTTTATTCCAGTTTAAACATTGATCAGATTACAGGTTACGCAGCTCAGCAATTCAGAAGCAGGTACATGACTAGGCCTAAGCTAAGATGTTGTCTCAGTACTTGAAACGTCCCCTTGGCTCTCCTTTTGAAGAGCAGGGTGGGCACAGTCATTCACATGGTCCTTGTCTCAAGCAAGCAAGCAAGCAAACAGGCACCTAATGAAATGATGCATATTGAGGCAAAAAGTAAAATAAAATAACATTCCTAGGGCTTACTTTTTGACCTCCTCTTTCTAGGCACAGGTTGGCATTTTCCTGGTACCCCACTTTCTCCAGAAATACAGTTCTGGTTGCTTCACCTCAAAAAGGATACTGTAGATAGAAGTTTAGAAAATTATGCTTGGCTTTGGGAAAGGGGATAGGGGAGATTTTTTCTCCCTCTCTCACAGTGGTACTCATGGACATCCAATGAAGCTGAATATTGGAAAATTCAGGACGGATGAAATGAAGTACTTCTTCACATAAAAGGTAAAGTTAAAGGGACCTCTGACCATTAGGTCCAGTCGTGACCGACTCTGGGGTTGCGGCGCTCATCTCGCTTTATTGGCCGAGGGAGCCGGCGTACAGCTTCTGGGTCATGTGGCCAGCATGACTAAGCCATTTCTGGCAAACCAGAGCAGTGCACGGAAACGCCATTTACCTTCCCGCCAGTGTGGTACCTATTTATCTACTTGCACTTAGATGTGC
The DNA here is from genome assembly GCF_951804945.1 of Podarcis cretensis. Lineage (NCBI taxonomy): Eukaryota > Metazoa > Chordata > Lepidosauria > Squamata > Lacertidae > Podarcis > Podarcis cretensis. The sequence goes on from NC_137174.1 coordinate 17,216,837, forward strand.
TTTCGAACTGCTAGGTTGGCAGGAGCAGGGACCGAGCAACGGGAGCTCACCCCGTCGCGGGGATTCGAACCGCCGACCTTCTGATTGGCAAGTCCTAGGTTCTGTGGTTTAACCCACAGTGCCACCTGCGTCCATAGCACATAGTTAAACAATGGAAGTTGCTCCCCCAGGAGGCAGTGATGGGTCCACCAACATGGATGGCTTTAAAAGAGGATTAGACAAATTCCTGGAGGAGAGAGCTCTCAATGGTTACTAGCTAAGATGGCTATGCTCTTCCTCCACAGTTGGAAGGAGCAATGTTTCCAGTTACTGGAAATCATGGGAGGGGAGAGCTCTCTTGTGCTTATTTTCTGCTTCCAGGTTTCCACATGCATCCCTTGAGCAGATTCCTGGACTAGATGGGCCATTGGCCTTATGTTTTTATGTTTGTGTTTTATGTTTTGCTTTGGGAGTACATTGTGGTTAGAAACTGTTTGTTATTCAATAAATAAAAAATAAAATAAATGTTTGGCAAGTAGATTTTGGTTATATACACCTGCTACCCTTAATTTAGGGTCACTGGTAGGAAATGAAATATTCACACATGCAACTAAACATCCTTAAGTCTTCCTTACCTGAATCTTGACAGGGGCTAAGATATATGCCTATAAAAAGAGATGTCAAACCAGCTCTTAATCTAGTAGTATCTCATTTCACTGAGATCACTGGTCAGTTGTTCAACAGAAATAACTTGAACTGACTATTTACCTTGTTCCAGATCTGAGCCAGCGACCTAAAGTGGTGAGGCTACATATCTCACTATCAATCTTAGTAGCCATCCGATCTTTTTCCCCAAGATTTTCCACCCACGTAGAATGGTGTCTATGATTAATGTGATATCAAAGGGGAAATCACACTGCTTACTAGCATGCCAATTAAGAGCCGTTTTAATTTGCTTCTGGTTTAGTAATCATTTGCCGTTTGCAAAGATTCTCATGTAACTTACCTTTAATATTTTGTCTATCAAAAAATGAAGTCTGCAGTTAGTAGGTTTGTTGTTGTAGGCTGATCCATTGTACTATATTTCTCTCTCTCTCTTTCTCTCTCTGTGTGTGGCTTTCCCCCTCTTTCTGTGAAGAGGGAATGTATGCTCTAACCACAGCTTAACAGGAAATTCCAGCCCAGCTACAGTTGCAATGTGATAATGCTTTATTTGGTTTTTGAGCAGGTTAGAAACTGATATCCCCATTATGTAGCATACTGTGAACTGGATGTTATTGTCTGGTATAAGGACAGGACATATTAGCAGTATCTTTTATTACGCAATCTTCATTATAAAAGAACAGTGAGTGCTAAAATGCTCTCCATATGATAGGTAGGGTTACATTGTTCTTCCACTGCTGGCTCTGATTAAGGCTAGGATAATGAACAGTTCCTGCCTTTTCTGTCCGTCAGGAAACAAGGCAGATCAAGGTAAAATAGATGAGCATGTGCTGGCAACAGATTAAAAAGACCAGTCTAAAGTCCATTAATAATTCTCATATTTAGGATTTTCCTCTGTACTGTACTTACAGAATCTACAACATTTAATCTCTTCTCAGAAAGCTGAGAGAACTCTTACTCGCCCACCCCCACCTCACTGCCCGAGTGATAGGCCTAGATTTTCCGAGGCAGCACATTTGTCTGTCAGAGCTGTTGGCTGGTGTAGTGATTTAGTTTCCGTCAAATGATGCCGGTGTCCGGTTGATGATATAGCCTTGCTGGATATGGGGAAATTTGTTACCTTTAGCTCTGACAGGAAGATAATTGCTGATGGTTAACAGAACTGTGCAGAATCCATTGGTTTTGTAGCAACACAAGCAATGGTATCTGCTTCAAGAAGTCAGTCTCTTCAAATTAACTTCTGGAAGCAGGTCTTTCATAAGACAAATTTTATTTTACTTTGTGCTGAAGTGTCTGGGGTTTTTTTCGTTAGCACTGGAAGCTTATTGATCCGAGTAACTAGGAAGAGTCTTATTATTAGGAAGATTTGATATTTGTGTCATCACTTTATGTCCTGGTGTTCTATTAAGTCTGCTTTCATTACAGTTAAACCGAGCAGGGGAAAGTCTTTTATAGTTAACCTTTGTCAGCTAAGGTAGAAAAATATAAATAGCAAAAGCAAACTGTAGTAGTAGCTTCCAGCAGTAACAGTAGCCTTCTGCTCAGGTGGTCAGAAGTGATACAATTTGCTTCTGTTGCCCTGTATAGGTCGTGTGTGTGTGTGTGTGTGTGTGTGTGTGTGTGTGTAGCTGCATTGCTTCTGCTTCCAGTGTGTTCAAGATCTGGTTTGCACAGGGGCCTACAGTACAATCCATATTTGCAGGGTACAGATCGCACATCTTTGAGTTGGGCACAGAAACTGGTTTCTAATGAATGGAGGCTGAGAGCAGTGCAGCAGGCATGACCCTAATCTTGTGCACTGTCTGTTCATGGGTACTCAATGACTCCGATGTTTTTCACCTACAATGTGACTGTGGGATGGGTGTTTTGATTCAACTTCTTCCTCTCATCATAAATAAATCGCCTCAGTGGAATAAAGGTTTCACTCAAGTCTGAGTTGGTTAAACTTAATTTATGCTATTAGAACAAGGAACTTTGGTTTTACAGCTCTTGCAGGTATAAATAGATAGATAAATGGTGTTGCTGTTAAAAGCAGAGGATCTCAAACTTTCTTGGAACAAACTTTCATAAGATAAGTGGGAGTAGAAGGAAGTGAAATAAATTGTAGTTGTAGTAGCAGTTGTTACTAATATTATAGCAAATATTATATTGTTTTTTAAGGGCTTTAAATGCTACTTAGTGAAGGAGACAGAGTTGCTGCCGTACTGTTGTATAATCCAGTAAACATGGCATAAAAGGAAGAAGAAATGGGGGAGATAAAACTAAGAACATTCAGATACAGTCTGTTTAGGGCTGTAAGAAGGCAACAATTTCTATTCTAACCTATATTTGTCACAATCAGCATTGATTCTGTTTTGCTGTATTTCAGTTTCTGCCAAAGTTTGCTGTCCACCATTTACTGTGTTACATAACTATATGCATAGCTTACATTAATTTCATTGTAAAGGAAACATCAAAGCAAAGTATATAAAAAAGCTGTTATTTGCTTATCATTTGCAGACTTATAACAATGAGAAGGGAAACCAATCATATTTACCCAGTAAAGCATTATCAATTTCAAAAACAAAACAACCAAACCATACCAAAGTTGCTTTTATTTTTGCAATAGGTAACATTTCTGGGGTGGGTATAAAATGAACAAATTATTATGATTTCATAGCTTGTAAGTTAAGACTGTGTAGGCAGAATGGAGCTGCTTCACAAGCTTTAGCTGGACTCCAGATGGCTGAATACTATTTCAGCCCAGATGAACTATTGTTTGCCTGAAGTTCTCACATGTCCCAAAACATTATAGCTATTAAAGTAGCTGTGGTTTTAGTCCCCTTCCCCCATTTTTCTCTCTGCATATATTTTGGTGTTGCACTACAACTTCCAGGTTATACTTGAAAGTAAATTAGATTGGATTTACAACTGCTTGCAAAAATTGAGTCTTAAGGGGAAATGCAAAGCAAAATTTGTAATTTTTAAAAATAGTGATAGAATTCTAGAATCAACAATAAACAACTTGTCATGTGGAGGAAGCACTACAATCTCGATATAGTCTGATGGATAGCATTCCAATCATTCTTGGGTGACCAGGAGAATTTTTACAATCTTGGTTGGTGTACCAGCTACAGCCTTTCATAGGAAAGGTGGATCTTAGCACATATCCATATGCTTTGGCTACATCTGGATTAGGTTATTATAACTTGGTTTGTAGTGGACTGTCTTTTGAAAGTGTGCAGAAATTTCACCTGTTGCAAAATGTGGTACTTAAGTTGCTGACGGCAATCCAGTTTTCAGATCATATAACACTATCATCATACCAACTTGATTTCCTCCCAGATTGTTTCCGGGACCATGGTGCAGGTCATGTGTTTCAAAGCCCTAAACTGTTTGGGACCAGGTTGTGTAAAGGCAGTCTCCTCCCATATGAACTTACCTCCAAGTTCATCTTGAAGGGAGAGCTTCCTTTGCATCCCTCTGCCACCTGGGATAGAGGTACAAGGCATAAGTAGTGCATAGGCTGTGGATTTCATTCCCAAAGAGGTGCAATGACGGCTCACTATGGCAAACAATCCCCCTCTTAATCTACCATAACCCTAGGGGGGAAAGGTAGAATCTGAACTGGTGCTGAAATGATACCAGTGAAGGCACTAGGAGGATGTCAGTGGGGAAAATGCTCCACAGATGGTGAGCTACAACTGAAAAGGCTCTCTCCCCCTTTTTTTGGAGAAAGTGCTCAGGAGGATGGTTGCTGTTTAGCTTCAGGTAACACTTGGAGGAAGCAGATTATTGGGTTTCCAGCCTAGGCTCTGACCTAGTTTTGGAACCAAATCAGTCTTGGTCAGCCTGATGGATGACCTTTGCCAGGAAAGTGACGGAAGAAGCACAGTCCTGATGATCCTCCTGCATTTCTCAATAGCTTTTGATATCATTTGCCATGATGTTGGGGGGAATTGTAGACAATGAGGCAGAAAGAAATGCAGAAAACTACAGTGATAATTACATAATTGACAGTGGCAATTCACAAAACAGTTGCAACGTTGGTTTTTTTTTTTTTGTGAATTTCCACTGTTAATTATGTAATTATCACAATTCCAACCCATACATCCACCAAACAGCGTAACCCAGGAAAACATAGCAGGCATCTGATGAAGAGGCTCTTGTTAACATTATTTGGAATTGGAATGGTTCTTACAAACTTGTTGACAGACCGTAAAAACAAAAAAATAATAATCCACATTTATGCCTTGTTTAGTGAACAATACTTTACAAATTCTGTTTTTTCCTTTGCTTTTCAATAGACTTTTCCAGTCACCTGGATTGTATCACATTAAACTGCAATTTTTCCCTTCCTTTGTGAATGATCCCATAAGAGGAAAGCATATTTTTATTTAAGTATTGTCATCTATTTTTAGAATGCAGCAGCCAGTTTCCATGCGACAATGAAGCATTAGAAACTGTATTGATCTGCTCCTGCCCTATTGGACAGCACAAGTCAACTAACCTTTGACCTAGCATTGTTTGACTCAGATTTCTCAAAGTGACCGGTATGCTCTTAAAGAATTGCAGTATAAGTAATGTGACTTGTCCCGTCCTTGCGTAAAACCTAGGAATATGCAGCTTTATAGCGGGAAGTAATGCAATAAAGAAGTTGTTTTTAATGAAATCCTTTGTGGCAGCAGCTCAAGTTTAATGACTTTAAAATTGCTTATAGGAAGGAAGGAAACTATATTGTGGAGTGAGTGAGTGATGCCGCTAGGATCTAAATTTAGAAGTGTTTCTGCTTTAGCAGAAACCTCCCAAAGAAAAACAAAGCATCTTTAAATTGCATGTTGTACTTCAAAGTTTTTAAGTTTTCTTTTCCCCCAACTGATTGTGCATCATTTTATTTTCCTTACTTGGATTTACCACTGTGTGACCTCGTGTTGTATTTTTTCTGAATGACAATGAAAGTAATTGAAAATATTGATTGGCAGTACAGTTAAGTTGTCAACACAACCATTTAATTTGTCAGGAGGACTTGTTAAATTGTCAAAAATCATATAAAAAACTCCTTCAGTCACTGATGATATACATTAGAGATGTTCATGAATCAAATGGCCCATTTTTGAGATAAGTGTTGAAGAAAAATTCTGAAATGGTTTTCTCCTGATACTTTTTTTAGATTGAATTAAAAATGAAACATCTCAATGTTACATGGCTGATAAACATTTTTTCAGTGGATGACAATGGGTATTTCATACTAAAATTTAATTTTCAGCATGCCAGCTCTGAATTTTTAGCATATGTAACTATTTTTTTGAAAGCCTCTGAAATGTTTATATAGATATATTAAAATGATGATCAGACTAGTAAGCAAAATAAATGGCATTTCACATGTGGCAAAAACCTGCCTCTAACAATTCAGTTCAGCAACCCCTCTGGCCTGGTTTGAGATCCATCAGCACAGGCCTTTCTTCATAAATGCGGATGCATAAAGTCCAGATAATCTGCTTCATTTACACAGACATATTCCCATTATTCCGTGTGTCTTCTAAGAAAATAGACCTTACCCTCATTCTATTTACATATTAACAATGCACTGTCTTAAACACACGTTCATTCCTTTATTATAAATACTTTTATCTGGCTTTTTCCTTGAAAATGCTAGCAAAACTACAATGACAATAATAAACACAATCCCCAAAGACTCTGTCTGTCTGTCTGTCCATCCATGTACCAAAAATTCAAAAAATAGCAACAGTCAACAGAGTATTTTTTTATTCATCTATTAAGCAGCAGCAAGCTAAATCATAGCGGAGAGAGCTCTTATGCCTTTATAGATGATAAAAAACAGTAAACAAAGTGGGTTTTGACATGGCAGCAACAACAAGAATCAACAAAAAGGCAAGCTTCTCCTAAGGGAGCATTCCAAGTCTGACCTCAGCCATCAATAAGGCCTTCTTCTGCATCCCATTCGAATGCAGCCTTGATGTTGGTGTCATGAGAAAGAGAGTCCTCTCCAGTGGAACACCACATTCCGGCAGGCTCATAAGGCAGAAGCTGGTCATTCAAGTATCCCAATCCCAGTTTGAATCCATTTAGGATGCCCATTTGAACACATCAGTTATAACTGATGTATAATTTTCAGGGTCAGAGGGCTCTTTCCACATATTTGGGTATCCTAAAAAAACCATAAACAAAACAGTGTATGATTACCCACGTAATATCACTGGATGTAGGCTAAGGGCAGAATCTGTTTGTGTCTGTCACAAGCAATACTAAAACTTGAAAGCCTCATTTCTATCTCAGTCAGTCAGTTTGTTTATTTGCTAATTTTTTGTCCTGCCACCCTCCCCAAATGAGTCCAGTTGCCAGAGCAAGGAAGGCCTATTAGATTTCCTGGCATTCCAACACATGACACCATCACTCCTGCTCTGAAGTCTCAGAATTTTGCCATCTCCACTACACCAGTGCCTACATTCATTATTGGTTATTAATTTCAACACTACTTACATTCCAAAAGTGTTTTTAAGCTGTTTTATGTGAAGAATAGCAACCACCTTTGAAAGGAGCAAAAGTTTCTGTCCCCATTTTTTAATTTGGGTTTTAAATAATGAGTGTTGGAAATAATATAACAGTGAGACTATTTAGCAGAAGTTGTTCATCCTACCTAGCCCATAATCATTTCCAGTAAAAACCTAGGTGGGATATTATAACTCTGGAAGCTTGAAGTTGGGTTTTTTTGAGGGTGGGCGTGGGGAGCTGAAGAAAGCAACAGTGCCAGCTCTTTGCTGGTGTACATGTTTTAATAACAATAGGAAACAGTGATAAAAGCCTGTGTGTTAAATATAAGCATGCTAAATTAGCTATGTATTCATTATATTGGGGACTTTACATTTTAATTATGATTCATGATGTCCAAATTATAGGCCGACACAGGAACCTTTGTTGTGGTGGCTTTCTGCGATACATCTGCTCATCTGAGCTTTAATTTCGGCTGTTATATTACCTTTTACCCAATTAAGGTTTTGTAATCATTACCTCTGAACAAGGAAGTTGTTCATGGGTTTCTTCCCGCTGAGTACAACTTTGGGAGTACATGAAGTGGGTTTTGTTGTTGTTCCCCTACACTACTATATAATACTGTGTCAGAGATATAAAAGTTTCTCTAGATTCCTGGCAGCAGGTAGAAGTAAACAACTAAGATCTTTGGCGACTTACAACTGTATTTTTATATATTAGTTTTCTCCATTTTATTCTTGCAGTAGCCCTAATGGGTAGGTAACGTGGAGCCACGTTTCCTGGGGACAGTCCCCGGATTTACAAATCAGTCCCCTGACAAAATCCTATCATTCCTATTGAAGTTGAAAAGTGTCCCAGGATTCATTGAAAAAAATCTGGTAACCTTATGTTGAGGACCAGTGTGACTTGCCAGAAGCCACCTAGATGCTTCAAGACTATGGGAGGATTTTAATGCAGTTGAAGTCCAAACTGAAGACTCTATCCCCTACACACCAAGCTGGCTTTCTACCTAAATTTTTCAGGATGGAGATAATGAATCTTGATGCCTGGGACAGATCTCTATTTATTTTTAAACATAGCCACCTTAAGGTGACACAGCTTTGGTCATTACTGATTAAACACTTTTTGAAAAGATACCTCAAAGGATCAAAGATTAATATCCACCATCTGAAGCTGCAGCCTTTAGGGGTGAAAGAACATAAAGCAAGACAAGGTGATAACTTAACTGGACCAATTTGTTTTCTGGAAGTAAAAACTTTGAGCAAGCTTTTAGGTTTGGGAGAGCAAAATGCTGCTGCAGCTTGCTTCGCAAACCCCCCCCCCCCGACAAAACAAAGCCCAGCAGTGTTCCTGCAGGCAGGATTACAAATATTCTTCATAGAAGATAATACATGTTACTCTTTCACAGGGGTGCCAGTAACATAAAGTTGGTAACACATGTGTTTCCCATATGAATTCAGTGGTGTTTTTCAGGCTATCCTTTACCTCAACAAGCACCCCCCCCCTCCCACATCCCCATGTATTTCTGTATTAAATTTAGGAATGAATACTTGGGTGGAAACTGTCACTTGGATAGTGTCCAAATTTCTCAGGGTTCTGATTTACTCTTTAAACGCTGACTCCCCTTGAGCTAAAACAGAGGCCTTTTCTCTCTTTTCTGCGGCAGCAATTCTTTTCTTTTTTTTAAAATTAAAAAAATGGTTTTCTGGGTTTTACAAAAGTTGGTTTCAATAACCGAATGGTTATTTGTTTAATGTTTATCACTGTAAACCACATTGTGAAGCTTTAGTTCATCAATCAAATATTAACTCCCCACCACATGCTTTTTAAAAATTTAAGTGGGTGATGGAAGCAAGAGGAGAACACTGCTTTGCCATGTGTAGAGGTAGTTCAATATCTCAGAGTCACAGGAGATACATTTACAAGTGGATGTAATTAGATGGTGCCAGTGACATTCTTTTTCTAACTTTTACAGCTGTGCCTGAGTGGGACTGTTTTCAGGGAGGCTCATGCCTGGAGAGAGAAGGAGGTTAGCCTCCCCATCCCATGTATTGTGACCCTGTTAGCAATTGGGCCTCACCTATAATGAAGTAATAAAAGAGCAGAGATATAGCTACATGCTAACCATTAAGTGTAATGTGTAGCTTGACCTTCAAACAATCTATTTCTTCTTGCCTTGTTTGTAAGCCAAAGGGTCTGGTTCAGGCATAACTAGATTTTTTTTTAAAAAAGTAGCTAGAAAGCTTTAAGATATGCACACGTCTGCACGTTTCAGCTTTGCACAGACCTTTATTTATGCAAGGAAGAGAAGGGATACTCCCATTCTTATTTTTGAACCAACCACACATAGTGGTTACACTTATAAACTGCTTTTTCCTCTAGCTAAATCAGAAGTTATAACCCCCCTCAATTTAGAACTGTATATTAGCCTCATTCCTTTCAAAATTAGGTTTAGTCTAGGTTTCTGGTGGGGGATTATTGGAGCTATTCGAGGCTTAAATGTTAAAGCCGAGCTGAAACACTGTAAAGTAACAATTTTATTCTCATTCTGTGGAACTGAGCCAAGGACATGATGACTTGGCTAAGGCCTTCCAGTCAGTCTGAACTCAGAGTTTAATTCCCCGGTTATCTGTTGGATCTTCTTTTACTTGTATCTAAGCTATGAACTGCAGTGGCTCCGTTTACTTTGTAGCTGCAGACTGCTGAACTGTAGAATGTTGATATAATATTATTTGAAACTATTTTTATATGATGACTTATGTATCTGGTAGTTAAGCCTTGTTTTATCATCGAGTCATTGGGGTGGGACCTCCTGAATACATTGTCTTTAAAAAGGGTTATCATTGCCTAATGTTTTTAAAATATGCAAAATAACGAACAGATTTTCACTAGAAAGTATTGCATTGTTGCATTAAAGAAAAAGGGACTGTTTCTCTGTTTCATTTTGCAGAAAGCAGGAGTGAGTTTTCTGCACTTGTAGCTGTGTCCAATCTTCTATAACTCTTCATTTCACTTTTAATTTGTATACTGCCTTTCTATTACTATACGCAAGGAGGTTCATCTGGTAGAATGTTACCCAAAACAAAAGGTTGTATCCAACAATGTTCATATTCATGCAAGGCATCCTCTTGCACAGTGGAACTTCCTATCCCTCTCCTCCCTCTGCGTGCCCCCCATCTGATCTGGGGTTTTCCCCAACCCCCAGAGCAGATTCTGGGGGCAAGGGATGAGTGGAAAGAGGAAAGGGAGGGGAAGTTCCATTCTGCAAATGGAAGTTCTTGCACAAACCAGGCAACTTGGTTGGCTACAATCCAAAAAGCGTAAGTGGGGTAGAATTAGTCACACACACACACACACACACACACACACACAAAATTTTATTTGTATGTCACCTTTCCATAGTTCAAACCATGCTCAAAGTAACTTACAACATGAAAAAAATACATAACTGCAACATAACAAAAATAGTTGTAAGCAATAAATGAAACATTAAAAAATACACAACCCAAGTGAACAATTTCCACAAAAACCACAGCAAGATCTAAAATAAAGATACAAAAAACTATCAGCAACAGCCCCCTCCCCGCCCAAGAAAAAATTGCAAACAAACCAGCCCAAGAGTGATGAGCTTATTTCCCTCATTCATTTATTCTGTGCATTCACTTTTTCTTTTGTTCAGTTTTTCATCTGAATTCTGGTTTTAGCTAGGAGAATGTATTAAAATTAATTCCAGAAATGGATCATGGACAGGTTGTTTAATTTTTCGGTTCCTTCAAGTTTCCCCCTGCTCTACAGTATCTGTGGACACTGATGAAAACATTGCAAAACAATAAGCCATTTATCATGTATATTTAGTTGCATCAAACTTCTTTTAGTGCAGTGTTTTGCTGATGTGTAGACGCCATCATTCATATTGTTTTCTGTGTTGTATTTTACAAATCCACAGTATGACAACATAAATATGTACTGCTTTTTTGCAGTGTTTTATCAGTGCACATGTGCACGAGTTGAAACTGAAAGTTGCAGCAAATTTGTGCATGAGGCATAGTTTTCATTTTGAAAATGAGACCAGGATATTTGGGATTTCAAAATTGAGTGATAAATTCTAGATATATATTTTTTAAAGTATCTGTATGCAAACTATGGCAATAGGAATAGCAGATCCTGTCCAATATACTTTGAAGTAGAATGCGATGATCAAGAAGCCTCAAAATTCCAGGCAGTAACCACCCAGTATTGGTCGAAAATCTTCAGTAAAAAGTGAGTTTCTAGGATGCTAGCCTCTTCTTTGTCTTTCATGCTTCCTGTAAAAAACCCCACACAACTGAGTTATGTTAAGGCAGTTCTCACATTTACACAACAATCTTCAGTAGACAGTTAGACAGCTTAGGCACAAAGTAAAATGGATCAACTGCAGAAGACAGATTAAGCTGTCCATCACCAGAACCTGACGGTGGACTCTCTCCTACTAACATACAATTGTTGATGAGAATGAGGAGATTCCTCTTCCAGAACAGCATGAAACTTATGAAATTGTGTGGCACAATCACCACTCTTGCGCGTTTGACAGGAATGAGTAGAATAAGCCTGACTTATTCAGTTTCTGCTACAATCTGTGTCGTTTTACTTGCTATCTGCTGTGCCCAAAACTTAACATAATTAGTCATGTAATCTGTGTAGTTAATTTCAATGCATTTCCATGGAAGGGAAATGTATAAATAATGCAGAAAATATAACTATTTACATCACATTTTTGGACTAAAAAATCAATTGTAATGAATATTGGTCATATTTGCTAGCATGGGTTCCGTTCCTGAACTTTGGACAAACATGTATTATTGCAATTTCCACTTCTGCTTCCAACAGAATTCTCCAAATCTCTATAGCAGGTGTACTTAACTCTTTGCCCTGGGCTGGCTTACATTGCCATTCTTCTTTGAACCTGGCACCTATTCCTATATTAGTGATGTTCTAGTAGTCATATTCCCAGCTGTAATTAACCAGGAAACAAACAAAAAAATAAATAAACAAACAAACATATAACATCATGACCTTCACGAGGAGGAGAATGATTGGCGTGTCTGAAGAAACATTTACTTGTGGAAAGGGAAACATAATTTCTTCAGATCTAGAACAGAGTTCATGTGTGCTCAAAGTGAGCCATGGCAATCAACATTCATGGAATTTTAACATAGAATTCATGGAATAAACCATTTATAAAATCAAAGTTCTTACCAAGTTGTCATTCTATTAAGTTGTGGTGTTTTAAGAAACAAGCACAGAACAACTGTTTATTCTATGTCCTGCCATTGTTCTTTTATGGTACTGTTGACATGATAAAATCATCCAGCCAGCTGTCCATTTTTATTTCCCTCCTTATAAAAAAAGTGCAAAATTTCTAATTCTCCCCCACCTTGTTTATGTCTCCTGCACTTACAGATGCTGGATATTCACTAGAGAGCTAGGAAGGCAAAAGGAGTGGGAAGATTCCTTTGCTCCATCAAAATATCCAAGACAGTTTATTCATAATTTTTCCTTTATCTAGAGAAGAGACTAATGTATTTGTTATAATGTAAAATAACTACTGCATATTACCCTAAAGCTGACAGAAGTGATAAATTAGCGGTGGTACATAGCTCTTGCACCTCTAAAATCCTATTTACCTCTTGAAATAGGTTTACATTTTTATTCATCCAGGGGTGGGGGTGGGGGAGTGAGTGTCGGATGTGATCTTCCAGCGAACTCAGAAAACAGACGTTCCAGTTCGACCCAAGTGGTTGAACCCTGGTCATGGTGATGAGGGAGTATTGCATTAATCTTTGCACCATTTAGTCTCCTTATCTAATAGCACAGACTTATTCTTTGTAACTAACAACAATGAAGGGTGCCTTTAAGAAATCTCCAGTGAGCACCGAGGCATTACAGATTAGGTCAGTAGAACTGCTGCTAGGTTGAACATGATGGATGAGTAGGAGAATGAGTTTCTGCTGCACCGGTATTGTGAAATCTTTTCATTGTCACCAACAGGCCTACGAGGGGGCTGATGAATGAAAGAGCAAGTGTCAGAAACGCCCTTCCATGCCCTGGTACACTTTTAATATCTCCCACAGCTACAGGATGAGTATTGATAAAAGTAAAGTTTAAATATAGCTATGGAATGATGGGTGGCGATGATTTAAGGAGAACACAGCAACGGGGTTAGAGAGGGTTCATTTTCCAAAAGTGCATGGAAGGGAAGGAAGTTGAACCATGTGGATCAGAGGGAAGAGCAGGAGGCTTTTTATAAGAAGCTAATTCGATGAGGACGCTGAGCTCTTTGATGGATGAGTTACTTCCATCTGGTTGCAGTATATGTAATAAATAGCTGGGCTCATGTTTGACCTCTCTCACTTACTAGGCCTATCTTTTTCTTTTGGGATATCCAGGAGGGACTCTCCATTAGGGGGTAGGGAAACATCTGTGAAATGGGGAGGGGGAGTTATCTGGATAACAGAGCTTTGGGAAGTTTATCATGTTGAGTGGAGGGAAGAATATATTTTAAAAGTTACAGATTTATAAAGCAGTAGAGCCTTTTCTTTCTTTCTTTCTTTCTAAGCTGTTCTGCTTCATGGAAGGAGTGGGTGGCGCTCTGGTCTAAACCACTGAGCCTCTTGGGCTTGTCGATCAGAAGGTTGGCGGTTCAAATCACATGATGGGGTGAGCTCCTGTTGCTATGTCCCAGCTTCTGCCAACCTAACAGTTCAAAAGCACACAAATGCAATGTGTCGCTGTGGCGGGAAGGTAAACGACATTTCCGTGCATTCTGGCACTCGCCACAGTGTCCCGTTGTGCCAGAAGTGGTTTAGTCATGCTGCCCACATGACCCAGAAAGCTGTCTGTGGACAAACGCTGGCTCCCTGGGCCTGAAGCAAGCTGAGCACCGCACCCCATAGTCAAGTCTGATTGGACTTAACCATCCAGAGGTCCTTTGCCTTTGCCTTTGCCTCTGCTTCAATTAAACAACTCTTTTTGACAAAATGTACTCTGAAGGTTTGCCCCTATGTAATCATTGTGACGCTAACAACAGCAGCACAGACCTGATGTTACTAGCCCAACTGGAAACCAAGCCTTAGGAGGAATGGTTGAGGGTGTTGGGTATGTTTAGCCTGAAAAAGAGGAGACTGAGAGGAGATGTGATAGACATCTTCAGATATCTAAAGGACTGCCACATGGAAGATGGAGCAAGCTTGTTTTCTCCTGCTCCAGAAGGTGGGACCCAAACCACTGGATTCAAGTTAAGGAGATTCTGACTAAATACCAGGAAGAACTTTCTGGTTGTAAGAGCTGTTCGACAGTAGAACTGACTTCATCAGAAGGTGATGGACTCCCCTTCCTTGTAGGTTTTCAAGCAGAGGCTGAATGGCCATCTGTCATGGATGCTTTAGTTAAGATTCCTACATTGCAGGGATTGGACTAGATGATCCTTGGGTTCCCTTCCAACTTTACAATTCTATGATTCTATGACTTTCTCTTTACATAAACATTTAAAAAGATAAAGGTCATTAAAAGAGCCTGCTGCAGCTGGGTCACCAGGAAGAAGAGTACATGAGAGTTTTGTGCAGGTATTCTAAATGGCAACTGAGTGTGCATGATCAGTATGGCCATGCCACTTCATTGCACATGGTCTTCATGTGTTCTAAGGTCCCATTTGCATCTTGACCCCTGGGCTGCATAGAGATCAAGCATAATGAGAGGACATGGCCTAACAGGCATGCTTTTGATGCCCCCCTCCCAAACTATCACATGTACAGTGTCCCTTTTAGAACATATTCAAACAGTTGAGGAAATCTAAATATGCAAATGCCACTAGACATCAGATAACATCATCATTAAATTCTGTGAACGGGAAGTAGTCAGCCTGTTGCAGCTTTTAGGAATGAACTATCTCACTGAGATTGGTGAGATTTAAAAGTGCTCAACTTTGACTGGATCATACCCTCAACATTTTATGCCAGATACTGTATCAGTATCCCAATCCACTCAGTTCACACCCTCAACATGCAATATTTATTTTTGCGCCTGTTTATAAATGTTTTTAAAAAAGCCTTTTCCTCCTGCTTTTAACTCAAGTTTATTTTACTATGGACAAAGTTGTTTTCATTGGAGCTTGGACTCACAGAGCTGAAAAGGATCTTAAAGTTATTGAGTCCAACCCCTGCTCAATGCAGAATTTACAACAGGGATGGGGAACCTCCAGGTCTCTCTGTGCAGCTTTTGGGACTCTCCCTAGGCCACGTCACACTTCTCACTGGTCCTGCCTTTCTGAAGAAGCATCCACCAGCATCTGAATTGTCTTTGGCTGAGACGCAACAGAAGGGTTTCTTAGGTTCCCTGTTTAGGCTTTGGGGTTGCCTTTCCCGGCTTTTGGAATGCTCGTTTCCATGCTGCTAGCCTTCTGATGCAATTGAAAGGAACCATCAGGCATAGGATTTGCAGTCAGTTGCAATTTTAATAGGTTTATTGTTTAATCTAGCTTTCACTTGATTTTTGTTACCTGCTATTTTATTTTTTATTGTGGTTGTAATAGCGTTCCCTCACCTCATTTTAAGTAAAACAAATTCAAATAAATATATCCCAGCCTCCAACTAATATGCTTTTTTCCCAAGTCTTCTAAATCCTCATATAGATAGGACCTTATTTCAGAATATATGTAGCAGATTAATTTTGACTTGTCATTGTCAAGCAGGCTGTTTA